>NC_132839.1:86521357-86706847 GCF_048164855.1 Canis lupus baileyi | reverse complement strand
ACCCTTGGGAGTGAACCACGGTCAAAAATGTAAGGCACCCGGGACACCCGAGTGGCTCAGTGGCAGAGCATCTGCCTTTGGCTCCGGGTGTGATCTCAGGGCCTGGGATCGAGTCCCTCATCCGGTTCCTGCAGGGAGCCTGCTTCTTCCTCTGCCTGTGTCTCTCATGAATAAATAAATAAAATCTTTTAAAAAATGTAAAGCACCCAGTGCCACACCGGAGGTACTGGGCATTTGTCCCCGGGTCTATGTGATACTGTGGGCAGGGCAATTCTCACCCAATCCGTGGGACTGGAGGGATGGAGGCCAAGGGGGGCTCTAAAAGGAGATGAATTTTCCTAACTTTTGTGCCTCCATTTTCTTCAAGGACAAGAACACAGTCTAGCACAGTGGTTCTCAATCAGCGGTGACACCTGGCAGTGTCTGGAGACATTTTCGGTTGTCACGGTGGGGTGGGTGTGACTGGCAGCTAATGGGTAGAGGCCAGAGATACTATCCAACATCCTGCAGTGCACAGCAAAGAATGATACAGACCAAGATGGTCCCGGTACCCAGGTGGAGCCACCCTCACCTAGTGCCCCAGAGAGACCCTTGGGATGAGGAATTCTGGAAAGACAGATTCTAGGCCTGGCCTCGCTATTCATAAGCAAGCCTTGGTCCTTATGGGTCCCATCTCCAGCCTCTATCTTTTCATCTGTAAAATGGGGATAATGAGACCCCAGTCTGTCTTTCCTACGTGAATGTGGCGTACCACCATCATTACTGTCCTTACTCTCCCTAACCTGAAAAACCAGGAGGTTCCTGATAGGGAGAGTGCAGAGACAAGCCCCCGGTAGCAGAGCTGGCAGGGGTGGAATTTGTTTCGGCTCCGGTAGAGACACCAAGTGAAAGCTTGTAAATTATAAGGTGCAGTTTATAAATTAAGATATAAAAATGGAAATGCAGATTACTTTGGTTTGGTTCCAAGATCTTCAGTGGTTAAAAACAAAACAAAACAAAAAAGCCTTAATAGACCATCCGAGAGACACAATCTGTTTCCAGGAAATAGCAAGAGTTTTTCAAAATGTAGAAATCCTTGTTCAGATGTACACTTACTCCAGCTGCGCCTCCGTGACACGAGCAGGCGTTCCTACGGGGCCGGATGGCAGGTGCAGGCAGCCCCAAGCGTCCTTCACTCATCCCCCTTCTCGTTCAACCACCCGGCAGTTCCTCTGGTCCACGTTGATGGAAACCCACGAGCTGCTGGGTTGGAAGTAAGCGTGAAGCCGGAGAAATGCCAAGAACGCGTCCCAGGTTTTGGCTTGAACCCGTGGCGGGTGGAGGCACCACTTCCTGAGACGAGGAAGCCGAGAGGAGAGAGCTTGGCTGGGAGAGGATATCAGCAGTTTGGTGTTGGAGATGTTGACTCTGAGATGTCCAGGGGGCACCCACGGGTGGCTGAGTTGGCAGCTAAGCGACCAGCGGGGACGGCAAGGACAGGACAGGGGGTCTGGTGGGAAATCTTCACACCCCGGATGAAACCTCAGTAAGCCGTCAATGTAAAGTTGGTTGATTTAATGAATGAATGAGTGAATGAATGACAGTGTGAACACAGAGACAGTAAAGAGAGCATCTCTCTCAGGTGCAGCCAGCAAGGAGCACTAGAACCTCTTCCAGAGGAGTGTGAATCTAAGAATATCACAGTCTGGGCATCTGTTTTTAGACCAAAAATAATCTTCAAATCCTAAAGCCGAACTGGAAATAATCTTGTAAGGATCTCAGGGACCTCATCGGGCTTCTGATCCCCCTCCCCGATTTCCAACCAAGCTCCACCTCCACCCCCAGCCCGTCTACTCCTCAGGGCTGTAGGCTGTGGAGAGGCTTCCCTAATGTCAAACTCTCGCTCTGAGGCTTGCTGTCACAACCGAAGAAAAATTATTCATCCAAACCTCAAAAGCACTTGGTTTCAATGGCTACAAATTGGATTCCCTAGAGTAAAAAATATAAAACATCTCGTCTGTTTTTTTTAATCAAAGCGTGTGCCAATCCCTCTCTGACCACATCGCCCCAAGATGCCACTCTTGTGGTTGGCCGCTGGTCAAATGTGGATGCCATTTCTGCCTTCCGTCATTTCCTTTTTTCATAAACTCAGTGGGTATTACGAGTCTGGAATCCATTCCAAATTTGCCCCGGCCTGGCTTCTTCAATTCAGGCACCTTCTCGAAGGGCTGTCTGCGGCTATCTCATGCAGTTTCCTAAATCAGCCGATAAAACGTCCTAAGGCCCCTGGCCATGGTTCTGGTGACCCTCGCCACCACCGGTGTGGGATGTTTCTCACCCAGCATCGGCTGTCCCTGCTCATGACAGTAGGTCACAATTTTGCTTTGGAGGGAATGGGTCCTTCTCAACATTCAATCCGTGTGGCTTATTTGATGAACACTTCCATCTCCTGTTGCACATGTCAAGAGGAGAGCTTTCCAGAACATTCCATCCTCCCGGCCTCAGTGACTGGTGTAGCGAAGAACACATCACCCAACTGGAGCAATCAGGGCTTTTGCTTGAAATATCAAGAAACAGGCTCGCCATCCCACTGGTCTAGGAGTTGTGGTCACATGAGCCTGAGAACACGCATATCCTGAGAAAGGTGTCCACCTGAGAGAAAGATCTCGATGGCATTGGCTGGGCTTTGGATCAAACCATCCCAGTCAACTCTTCAGTGATGTGGGACCCTAGACTCCCTCATTTGCTCAATTAGTCAAGTATGGGTTTCGCTCTGTTGCAACCAAACGAATCTTCACCAGGCCATTCAGACATCGGGCAACACGCAGGGACTCTAAGATGAAATTAGGAAGCAGATAAAACTCCATGTCCCCAGCTGTGCCCCTCAATGCTCTTCGCCCTCATTCCCCAACTTTGTGATTTCCTTTTTCTTTCCTTTCTCAAGGAAAATTTTTAATTTTTGCATTTTGGGGGGAGGGTCATTTTTCTTCTTGATCAATACTGCCAGAGTTTTGTCCATTTTATTGGTTTTCTAATAACTGTTTTATTCGTTATTAGGAACCAAGTTATGCCTGTGTTGATTTTCTGTACTCCGTCTTTGTTTTCTCCCTCATTACTATAGGCTCTCATCTTCATCATCTGTGTTCTTCTACTAATTCTGAAATGTTGCGCTCTTAAAAAAAAAAAAAGTTAATCAGTTAGAGTAACTTTATTTAAAGAGTCACTCTATGAGAGTCACTTGTATGGGCACCAGTGTGCCCGAGTCCGTCTCCCACTCCCTGCCCCCACCCCCAATTCTTGGGCCTTCAGACAAAGCTGAATTACACTAACAGTTTTCCTGGGTCTCCAGCTTGCAGATCATGGGACTTCCCAGCCTCCCAAACTGCGTCAGCCAATTTCTATAATAAATCTTCTCATACATATCTTATTGGTTCTGTTTCTCTGGAGAATGCTGACTAATGCATCTCTTTATTTATATTTACAAGACAGACTGCCTGAAGCTCCGTTTCTAGTTCCAGGAGCGTGTGCCCATCTTTGAGCTGCGTTGAGTTGATTAGAAGTACGTCTGTGAGTCAGAGACCATGGGTCTGTGAATGAAGTCTATCCCCCTAAGACAAAGACTGTTTTCTGGGTAACAAACTTCCACAATCTCAAATATATAAGTCAGTATAATAATTTTATGGGAAATCTCTTTGCTCTTCTTAATGAACAGATTGAGACAGAAACTCTAAGAGGACAAGTTACCAAATGAGTAGAGATTTAACTAAAATGTATAATAATGGGTCTGTAAATATCCTCTAAGCTCTTCTGTTATCCATAAACAATGGTTAATTCAAGGCTTTGCATTCTCAGAGGATATATATCCTCTCAAGATTCCTGCTTTTGAAGCCTGTGGCCTCTGATCTCAACTTAATGTTCATCAAGGCTAAATTAAGGATATTTGGGGCTTAAAATTTTTCCATTCTATAGCATCTGAGTTATTTTGTGATCTTAGGTCTCTCTGCTCAGCTGACCTCAACTCACATGGAAATGTGTTCTGAACGAAGTATCTGAAATGTATCCACATTTGATCCCCATGGCTGTTTATCTGTTGGACTGCCAACCCCAGGGACCTCGGTGTTTGAGCACAGCTCTCAGATAAGCTAAACACCAAGGGGGAAATTTCAAACAGAATCTCTGAAGTCAGAAATGAACTGTCTTCCTCTACCTATGGGCCTCCCTATGGGCCTCCTCTTCACCCCACCCATGTCTTCCAGGAAGAGCTGTTCTGAAGAAAAGTGTCCAGAACTCCCCTTCAGAGCCCTCCCAATGCCTCCCTTTCCTGCACTCTTCAGAATCTGGTGCTAAGAAGCGCCGAGACAGCGGAGGCATCATGGAATGTGTTCTTTGAGGGCCTGATTTGAATCCCAGCTTCACTATTTATCACCAATGAGACCTTGTCAGGTCATCTTCGACGGGCCTGATTTCCTCTCTGTAAATGGGAGAGGACAATGCCCATCACCCTGGATTGCTTGACTAATGAAATCAGTTGAAGGATGTGAAAATTCTTCCAAGTAGTAGAAGTTAGTTAATTAAGTTGTTCACGGAGGACCACAAATCACTGTAGCTATAGACACAGCTATGGAAATAGATTCTCCTCAAGAAGTTTAAAATGTAGGAAATAAGACATTTCTATGTCAAAGAAGCCTGCTAGGACCTCCAAAGTGTCTTGGTTCTTCCCCAACACTCTTTTCCTATAGTCCCAAGAAACAGAATTCATGCATTTATCTGAAAGCTGGAAAGACTGGTTTAATCGTTCAGGGAATATTTACTATGTGGCTCTCATGGGCCAAGGACTGTATTAGACTCTGGGAGTATGATGATGGACCAGAAATGGTGGCTCAGCTGTGGATTCCTGCTCTCACTGGGCTGCCCTGGGCATGCAGCAAATCCAGGTGGGCATCTTGTGCACTTGCATTAGCAGCCAGGGGGCAGGAGGGTGGCAACTCTAGTGCTCTCCCCTCCCATCATACTCCCCTTACACCAGGGCAAGACCAGATCCAGCACGGTGCTGGCACAGATAGCCATCCTTTAAGCAAACCTCATGACTCCTTGCTCTTGACCACTAGAGCTTAGAGCTTATGTGGCTCCTGAAGGCTGCTAATTCAGTAGGAGAGTGCGTGATCCATCATTTAAGGAAGGGGAAGGGGGTGTGCCCACTGGCTGGAATGCTGACCCTCAAGGGTGGTTATTTCAAGAGGAGGGCAGTCGTAAATTCTGAGTTTGCCCTCAGCAGGCCATCTTGGTTCATGTCAGACAAAGGCTTGCCCAAAAGCAAAGTCTGAGGAGGGTTTCTATCTCAGGCATCCCTGTTGGGATATTTACCTTCCCTGGCGGGAGAGCTGAAATAGGTCTGAAGGGCGCCATGATGAGGTCTGATGTCCACACAGCAATTTCACAGTCAACAAGGCCTTTTCATTCCCATTATCTGAGCTGCAGTGCCCTGATAACCCTGCAACAAATGTTTTCAGAGAGAGAAACAGAAGATGTTCTCAGAGAGAAACTGAGGCCTGGACAGGTTAAGTGGCCTGCCCCAGGTCAGGTAGCCAATGACCATGTGCCAAAGACTGCAGTGGACAGAACTATCCTACTCCATCCCAATCCCACTGGGGGTGGAGGGAGTTGGGGCCAGGATTAGGGATGAGTTGGAAATAAACGTACCAGTGCTTTCTACAAGAGTCTAGAAAGCAGAAGCCTTGGCATTCCTTCCTCTCTCTTGCCCAAGTTATTTGAAGATGTCTTTTTCCCCCCTTTACCCACTGTGGGTGGGAATATAAATTGGTACAGCTATTATGGAAAACAGTATGGAGGTTCCTCAAGAACTTAAAAATAGAACTACCATCCGATCCAGCAGTCCCACTAGTGGGTACATAGCCAAAGGAAATGAAATCAGAATCTCAAAGAGCTATCTGCACGCCCATGTTCACCGCAACATTATTCACAATGGCCAAGACATGGAAACCACCCAAGTGTCTGTGGATCAAGGCTTCTCTCTCATGTTGGACTATTGTCCAAAAGCAATGGAGAAGAATATGGCCAGTCTTCAACCCTGCACGAGGCGGGTCTAGAGGATTTTCAGGCGTCTGTGACCTAGAAGATGAACCTCTCCAAAAATCCCTGGCAGCTCCAGCTGAGTGCAAAAGAGTGACGGGCAGAATGAAGGTCCCCTGCAAAAGTCCCCTTGCTGCCAAGGAGGCCTGGCCTGAGGCAAGAGTCCCCGTGAGTCAGGAGAGAGTTGCTGAAGGGTGACAAGGGCAGAGGGAGGAACAGACATAGTCACCCTTGGAGAGCAGGGCTAATCACGGAGCCTCCAGACCAAAGCAGGGCCAGCTGGAAAAACGGCCCGCGGCCACCCCCACACCCTTCTCCATCCCGCAGTTCCCTGGGGTGTGCACTCCCAGACAGCGCTATTTGTTCTTATCTATATATCCTCTGAGAGAATAATAGGATTCATCAATAATGTCTTGTTTTTGGACTCATTTGGGAAATCAGGAAATTTTCCACAAGAACAGCGTGCTCTCTGATCGATTTTACTATAATATTCTGGACAATGTAATTACAGCTGGATGTCCCCCATAAAACCAAAGGACTGTTACTGTGCTTTCTGCTATATGGGCAGGCCACTGGGCAAGGCTTCCAAAGGCTGAGCTCGGTGCTGTCGCCTCAGCTCACTACTCTGTATTTCCTCACGGGCCGTAAACGTTCATGGCTCCGGGAAAATGAGGTCAGGCTTCTTTCTGGCTCCTTCTAAGCTCTCTCGGGACACTGGTCTGCAGTGGCGTGCTGTTTGGAATCTGTGCAAAGGAGAAGCTGAGCTGGAATAGAAAGCGCAAAGGCTTTGGGGGTGGGGGGTAACACCTATAAAAGAAAAGATGGGGAAGAGCTGGGGCAGGAAAGCCATTAGAATACGATGCAGACCCCACAGATTTCAGCCAGCCCTGGCAGGGGGCTCCGAAACAGAGCCGGCCTGCGACAGGGGTCTCCACAGGTGGAAATGGCCAGCCCTGGGGCCACCGCCCTGCTCAGTCAAATCCAGGGATTTGCAGAGAGAAGAGTGCCCTGGCTTGCAAGCCAGCGGGGATCCCAAAGGACCTAACAGCTGGAGACTGTCAGCTAAGCATCCTCCTGGCCTCTCACCAGGGGAGATCTGAGCTGCGATTCTCTGGGGCTGCTAAAAATAGTGAAAGGGACATTTGGGCTTCGATGGTTGACATGAACTAAGGGGGATGTGGTACGAAACTGTTAGAGAAGATCTCTAGGCCTTTCTGGACCCAAGCGAATATTAGCAGCGATTTCTTTCTAGAAATTTCCTGCCTAGCAGGAGCTGGTATATGCCTCTTATTAGATTCGGTTCTTTCCTTTGTCATTGGGTGAGTCAATAAACATCTACGGAGCACTTTCAAAATCTATCTGTTAATATGGCAAAGCCTGGGTGAAGGACGAAAGCTGTGAAGTTTGCTGACACTTTAGCCCTGCCTTTAAAGTGCTGGCCCTTAGGGGCGCCTAGGTGGCATAGTCGGTTAAGCGGTGACTCTTGATTTCTGCTCAGGTCTCCATCTCAGGGTCGTGATCTCAGGGTCCGAGACCAGATTAGAGTCCCGAACCCCTTGTTAGAGCTCCACACTCAGCGCAGAATCTGCTTGCCCCCTTCCTCCCCCTCTGCCCCTCGCCCAAATAAATAATTAAATAAAATCTTTTTTTTTTTTTTTTTTTTAAAGAGCTGGCTCTTAAGCAACAGATAATAGGAGAAATGAAAGAAATCATATGACAATTGGTATCGAAAGGAATGCCATTTGGGCTGGATCAGTTAACACAAACAGAGGAATTCCATAAAAATCGCTACAGAGGATGTTCAGGTCTTTCTGGGACCCAAGAGACTATTAGCAGTGATTCCTTCTTATGCATTCACTGCTTAACAGGAGTTAATAACACAGAGAGCCATAAATGCACGCAAGAGGGAGTGATGTCTTCTTCTTTGCAAGGCTCCCCAGGACCCGTTTCCCGGGGCAGCTATCACCTGAGCTGGGCCATGACAAACCGGTAGGGTCTGAAGGCCCAGATGCAAAGAGAGGGGCGCCCTGCCTGGAGGGAACAGAATGAGCAAAGCCATTGATAAATAACAACAGCGAGGATAGTAGCTAGCACGTTTCTAATGCCTATTTGTACCAGGCCCTTTATAAAAGCGTATCTTACTTAAGACTTAAGGCATCTCCACCAAGGAGCTGTTAGGACCCCACCACACAGGGGGAGAGTCTGAGGCTCCGAGAGTTTAGGCAATTCACCTAAAGTTGCAGAGGCGATGACAGATTCAGGATCCCGAGTCGGGTCATCTGGCTTGAAAGCCCATTCCCCATCCTATGCTGTCCCTAGCACGGCTGCATTTCAGACCAAAGACACTGTTGGCCACGGAAGGCATCCCACAGAATGAGGCGGGGAAGGAGGAGGGTCTGAGGGATGAAGCGAGGTCCAGCCCGGGAACATCAGGGGCCAGGTGGAAACTTGCATCTGAAATGCAGAGAAGCCCGTGGGGTCAGGGAGGGGTGTGGGAGAGACACAGAAGGGATCACGTCCCCTGGGGACTTGCCCTGGACATCAGTGAGCCTGCGTGGGAAAGTAGGAGGGGCGTGAGACTGCAAAGGTTGGCTAAATGCTTTGTGGCAGGAGAGGAGCAGATGTTTTGCTGGGCTTCCAGTGGGCTAGAGAAATAAGGGGAGGGGGCAGGATGGAGACAGCGAGATGAGGCAGGTCGGGCTAGCTAGGAGCCCTTCCTCACGACTCCCTGGCCTTTGGAAAAACTACCCCAAACACAGAAGCTTCAGGATGAGTGATTTTTTTTTTTTAATTTTTATTTTTTGGTGAAAGCCAATGAAAGATTTTCCTGCCACTCACCGTGAGTGACACAGAGCCTCTGGGCTCAGAGGAGGGACCCACGGCGGAGGGACCTTGACAACCCAAGCCCTGGGAACTTGCAGCCGTCATGGGCTGAGCTCTGGCCTTTCACAGGCTGGGGACTAGTGTCAGATTTACCGAATTCTCCAGGGAACAGGGAGGTCCTGCCCAAGCAAGAACCAGCTGAGGATGGAACACTAGCCACCCCTTGAGGAGCTGTAACAGAGCAAATCCAGAGAAGGGGACAGCAAAGGGCAAAATAGGGAGAGGAGGGAAGAGCCTGGGGTCTGGCTCTGCCCTGAACCCGTTGCTGGGCACTGGAAATCAGAGAACACCTCCGGGTCTCGTGTCTCCACGGGAAGCTCCGGCCCCCCCCACCCCGGAGCTGTCGACCTTATGAGGCTGTGGGCGCTCTCGGGAAGAGAGGGCCGGAGGGGAGCCCCGTAAAGAGCTGCCTGTGCTGGACAGACCAGAGGAGGTCAGGAGAGGCCACGCCAGGCCTGAGACTGACAGGGTCACAGGCGAAGGGCCGCCCTGGTTTGGTGGAGGGTGATGCCTTCTGAGGGAGTAAGGATAGACCCAAAGGCCGCTCCCCAGCCTCGGAGATCGAGTGTCCACGATGCCCTTTTTAATAAATTGTGTCCACTTGGGAAAGTGTCTGTGCCCCGGGGTTGCGGCCCGGTGAGGATGTGCTGCCCACATGGCCGGGCGGCACACTCTGTCCTGGCCGCTGACCCATTTCCCAATGCCAGGTGACAGGAACCCCACTGCTCAAACTCGTGGCTCCAGGGATAATTAGGTTCTGGTCAGGCAGCTCTGTGAAATGATGCTCCCTTCTAAGCGGATGAAGGGCTTCCAGGAGGCGGGGGGGAATGTGCTCCCGAGGGGCGGTCGGCCTCCCTTCTGTGACCGTGACTCGGAATGTTCCAGCTGGTTCCCCACGGGCCCAGGCGGCTCTGTCTCCAGCCAAAGAGGACACCGGGCAACTTCACCAGCCAGGGGGCAGGTGAGGGACACTGGGAAGACACCCTTCTCTCTGAGAAACCCCTCCCCGACTCAGGCATGGGGGGCCAAGCCAACACAGGACTCCTTCCTTGTCCTTGTCACTGCTGCCCTTGGGAGGAATAGCAGCCCGTCCCTCAGTCCCTCATCTTCATTCAGCAGAGGCTCACCCCGCACTTCACTCTCATCTTTTCTTATGTATCCTGTCTCCACCAAGCCTCCCCCATCTCCACTCATCTGAAATGCAAACTCCGTGACCCTCCATCGGTGCCCACAGCTTTCCCTTCAGAAGCACTTCCCACTACTCGCCATAGAATACGTTCATTGGTGGGTGTATTTGTTCAATATTGCTTCTGTCATTAGAATGTCACCTGCACGAAGGCAGAAACCTTGCCTGTCTTGTTCTCTGCTGTCTCCTGGAGGCCTAGCAAAGCTCCCAGCCCGGAAGAGTCACTCAGTAAATACCAAAGATCGAGCAGGTGAGCGGATGGCATTGAGACAGTATGTTTCTGGGGCTCAAGGGCGGAGACGATCGTGTTTGGTTTACTATTCTGGTCCCAGTGCCTCACGCGGTCTCTGACACATCACAGACTCTCAAATATTTGTTGGATGAAAGAAGGAAGGAAGGACCAACTTCCATGCCAGCATCCCTGTCGTGTGACTGAGGAAGTGTCCTGGACAGCGTTGGGAGCACCTGGAATGGGCATGAATGAAGAGGAAAGACCTCAAAGAGAAGTCAGGGAGAACCAAGAATGCTCTAGACTCCCAGAGTCACCTGGATCTCTGGTCTAAGATGAGGAGACTCCTGTCACACAGTGTGAAAGTCAGTGAGCTTCACCATGGACTAAAAAGGATAGACTCTGTCACCAACTGGCTCTGTGACCTTAATCACAGAACCTCTCTAGGCTCCATAAATGGTTATTTGAATGAATGAATGAATGAATGAATGAATGAATGAATGATGCTGTAGGAACTTCCAGTAGTTCAGCCTTTCAACAGAGCGCGAAGGTGGAGGGGGATGAGATTGACTCAAACATGGTCTTCCAGTGCTATACTTTTCAGAGTATAGACAAAATTCCTTTGCAATAAATCAGATATATTTAAAGGCAGGAGACTGAGCTTGGAAATAAATATGTGACTCTTCTTCTCTGTCCCCTTCCTTTCATTCTGTTATCTTCTCCAGTTAAGTTCCTGGCTCATCCACATTCTCAGCTCAGAGTGTTGGGTTCACATCCTCCGTTTGGATGGAAGATGGGGTCCTCTTCTCCACAGAGATTAGGTCTGGTGGGTCTGGCTTGGCTTCTGGTCAATAAACTCCTTGTGGGGCTGTTGGGACTGTTATCTTCAATAATCCTGGGTGGCTCAGTGCTTGAGCGTATGCCTTCTGCTCAGGGTCCTGGGATCAAGTCCCGCATCAGGCTCCCTGCATGGAGCCTGCTTCTCCCTCTGCCTGTGTCTCTGCCTCTCTCTGTGTGTCTCTCATGAATAAAAATAAATAAATAAATAAATAAATAAATAAATAAATAAATAAATAATCTTAAAAAATAACCCAATAAAAACAGATCTCATTGGCTCTCGTGAAAAAGACGCCTGGAAGTCACAGCCACCACTGACTCATGGGGGTACATTGGGGTTGTGTGTGAGTGATGACGGGGGAATGTTTTAGTCACTTGAAATCCTAAAACTTGGTAACTGGCTCATCTCATCCTCCATGTGTGCCTGAGTTGTTCACATCTGTGTCTATTAGAATTATTTACTCCTACTTTCATTTACACCCATGAACTGTTGACTCTCTTTTGATGCTTCTTTACTATTCTACACCCATGGTGTTGCACTATGGCACCCCTCAGCAGCCCGGGGTGGGGTGGCAGGGAGTATTTACCCCACAGGAGTTAAATGCTCCAAAGGAATGTTTAGGCAACTTGGGACGTGTTGTTACCAGGGAGGGCTCAGGCAAGAGTCATGCTTTTTTCTGCCGGTTTGTGCAAACCATTCCCTCTACTTGGAGCCCTCTGCCTTTCCACACCCTACTCACCATTCCCCCATTTGAAGAACCAAAGGTTCTCCAGACCCAAGTCCAAACACCACTTCTTCAGGGAAAGCTTTTCTTGAGCTCCCTAAGTAGGTCAAGTGGCCCTGTCTTTGTGTTCTTAATACCCATGCTTCTCCCCTAAAGAAGTGCTGTCCAGTAGAAAGATAATGCAAGCTATATGTGTAATTTTGACTTTTTAAAAAGATTTTATTTATTTATTCATGAGAGACACACACACACACACAGACACAGAGAGGGAGAGAGAGGCAGAGACACAGGCAGAGGGAGAAGCAGGCTCCATGCAGGGAGCCCGACGTGGAACTCGATCCCAGGACTCCAGGATCACGCCCTGGGCCAAAGGCAGGTTCTTAACCGCTGAGCAACCCAGGGATCCCCAGTAATTCTGACTTTTGATTAACTACATATTTAAAGAAACAAATCTGGTGAGACTAATGTTTTTTTATTTGGGGTTCAACTTGCCCACATATAACCCAGTGCTCACCTGTCAAGTGCCCCCCTCAGTGTCCGTAGGTGAGATTAATCTTAATAATGTATTTTATTCAGTTTGACTGTATCAGACCCTCAGGGATACCATAACAAAGCACCACAAACTGGGTTGCTTAAACCACAGAAGTGATTTGTCTCCCAGTTGTGGAGGTGAGAAGTTGGAAATCATGGTATCCACAGGGTTGGTTCCTTCTGGGGTCTATGAAGGAAGGGTCTGGTCCACGCTACTCTCCTAGCTTCTGGTGGTTCACTGTAAACCTCTGGCATTCCTTGGCTTGCAGTGAAGGATCTTGGGTCTTGGGTCTTCACATTGTCTTCCCTTCACTTGAGTAACAGATACTTTCTCATCACATGCTGTTCCTTTTATAAGGACACCAGACAAGGTCACACTACTTGACCTTGTAGGAGCTCATTGTAACTAATTACATTTGCAGTGACTCGATTTCCCAATAAAGAGTCACATTCTGAGTCCTGAGGATTAGCACTTTGATGGATGGATTTTGGGGGGGCACAGTTCAACCCATAACATCAAGCTATTTAAAATATTCTCATTTCATCATGTAATCAGAATAAAAATTATTGAGATTTTAATTTAATTTAATTTTAATTTTACTTCATTCTCAGTCTTTGGAATCTGGTAATGAACTTTACATATATATATGTATGTGTGTGTGTGTGTATTTTATATGTCAAATAGCTTATCCTTAGAGCATAAATTTTCATTAGAAATATTTTATCTGCATTTAGAGGTCATAAAATTTCCAGTGGAAGTAAGATTCTCATATCCAAATTTTACAAAGCACACTTAAAAGTTTGGCAGTAACCTAATTAAGTACCAAGAGAATCATTTTCCTTTGGTATTTGTGGAGTACAGGCACACAGTGGGTCTTCAGTTTTGAAGGCAGATGTAATCACTGGTCATGGCCTCCTTTCTATCCCACTGTGGGCATGAGGGATGGTCCTCACTGACATTGCCGGCTGGATCTCTGATGTTCCATACTTCTGGATTTTTTTTCATTGTTCCATGAGCCAATAAATTATATTACTTTGTTTTTGCCAATTTGAATGGAGTTTTCTGGCCACCTGCTATGAAGAATGCTAATCATTGGGATGCCTGGGTGACTCAGAGGGTTAAGCATCTGCCTTTGGCTCAGGTCATGATCTCAGGGTCCTGGGATGGAGCCCCACATCAGTCTCCCTGCTCTGTGGGAAGCCTGCTTCTCTATCCCTCTCCCTCTGCTCGATGCTCCCCCTGCTTGTGTTCTTTCTCTTTCTCTGTCAAAGAAATGAATAAAATCTTTAAAAAAAAAAATGAATGCTAGCTATCACAGCAAAACAAGATCTCATGAATTCACATGTCTGGAGTCACCATGTTCATCCTACAGATAAGGAGACAGGCTTAGAGAGCTTGAGCAACATTCCCCAAGCCAGGAAGCAGGAGCACTAGGATTTACCCGCATTTCTTCCTGATTCCAGGAGGGGTGGCATTTCTAACAGTCCCCACTGCCCCCTAAGTGCAGGACACATACAAACCAGACAAAGGAAGAAAGGCAACAATAAGGCTATAGAAAGATGACACCAAAGCACCAAACAAAGGGGGGGGGGGGTACTTCCTATGCATCACAAAAAGAGGGAAATTAATTACATTCATGTACATGGAATGAAAAGAACTAGCCTTAAAATAGGGAGGCTGAGTAAAAACTTTTAAGAGATGTGCTTTAATGAGTGGGGGGAAATAATTAGGAATTATTATGTCAATTGCATGCAATTAGGGGCTCTTAAAGTATTCAAGAGTACTGAAAAGAATTTGAGGTTTTACATGATTTTACCATTCCCCTGGATATGTTCTCTGCGCAACTGGTAGTGTTGTGGTTGCTGATGGCTCCTTATGATGCCCACAGAAAATGGATCCATTTGAAAACCTACACTGGGACTCAGTGAGCTTTGTCCTGTGCACTTGGTGAATCATTTGGGACAAACTAAATATTGGAATGAACTGGGAGGACTCCCAGGGAAAGGAAACCATGCATCCTAGAGTATAGCAGGCCAGGCCTGGAGACAAGAGCTCCTTCCCTAGCATGGACTGGGAGGCCTATTCTCAGAGGATATCTCATTAGTCCTCACACTTCTCTCCTGGCTGGGGAAACCGAGGCTCAGAGAGCTTGAGGAACTTGCCCGGGTCATGCAGCCAGCCCACAGGGGACAGAGTTTTGCTTCACTGTCCTTTAGAAGCCCAAAAATGTAGATTTAGAGAGCCTGGTGGTTTTCCCATTTCGCATTTCTTTCTTATTTTCCTTTATATCTCCCTTAGTGCTTTGTTATGTCTGTGTAATTCATCCAGGTCCCATCACTTTCCACTTTGTGTTCTCATAAGGTGACACAGGAGCACTAACCGCATAATTGGGAGGTCTCAGATGTGTTGATAAGCAGGTCTCCCGTGCAGGAGCCCTAAAATGCTTGAGACACCAGAAAGCTTCCTGGTGGGACATGGGAAAGGACAATCCACTCCCAATTTCGTTGACTGCTCTGTAGAGTCTTCCGGCAGCAATGAACGAACTCAAGCACCTTTTAGGGGATTCATGAGAAATATATTTTTTCTGGAACAATAGGGCACTTTGGAACTTCAAGTCTCTGATCCCCACTTAAGAGTTGGGTGAGCTCGAGGGCTCCACTTACTCTATGTGAGAATCAGTTTCCTCGTCCACAAAGTGGTCAAATAGTCCCAACCACACGGTGGTTGTTAGGTGAATCACATCTAGGTAACGTTTAGACATTTCTCTTCCTAACTGCCTCCCCTCCCTGTGAAATCAGTCAGTATATCTGTGCTTTATACACAAAAATAAGATTTTTTTCGTCATCTAAGAACCAGTTTGCACACTGAGGTCTGCATCGGCTCATGCCGTCCTTCTCCATCAGCCACTGGATCCAATGCCTCTGTTTCCAAAACAAACCATCAGTGTTCAGACTTGCTACCCAGGCTACTTTACTTTCAAGTCACTTTCTTCAAGTGCCCAAGAAACACGGGGGCAGATCTGAAGACCTCTAAACCACATCCTTGTGCGTGTTGTATGTCCCTGTATCTCTTTGTAAAGTTAGAGAGCCTGCCCTTTCTGGTTGCAGATTTAATTTCCTTGGCATGGGCAGTCTTTCCGGTTTGGTCTGTCTGAGCTTTCCATAGGCAATCATGGGGCTTATAGAGGTTTTCCTCACCGGTGTTTTGAGGGTGTGAGGCATAAACACGTCTTGTGGCTACTCTGTCCAGTGCAGTCCCCAGGCTACAGGACAGGAGAATAGTGAGCATCTAATGCTTTTTTCAAAAGAAAAAAAAAAGATTTTATTTATTCATTTGACATGGAAAGAGAGAGAGAGCACAAGCAAAGGGAACAGCAGAGGGAGAGGGAGAAGTAGGCTCCTCACCAAGCAGGGAGCCCAATGTGGGGCTCAATCCCAGAACCCCAGGAGTATGACCTGAGCCAAAGACAGAAGCCCAACTCACTGAGCCACCCAGGTGCCCCTCTAATGCTTTTTTGTTATTGTTGTTAAACAGTTATAAGTCAAGGATACACAATAAAAATAATATATTTATAATTTGTTATTGAAGTCTAGAAGCTGGTCTCCTTGAATTAGGGAAAAAAAAAAACACTGTTATAAAGGACTCATTCACTTACTTAGTAGACAATTATGGAATCCTTGATGTGTCTTCTGTTCTAAGCCATGGAAATGCAGAAGTGAATGAAGCAGTCAGCATTCTTAGAACTAAGCTAAGTGTTGGAGACAGGATAAACCAGTAAATGCCCAGTGATTGGTATTATGAAGCAAATGCAAGAGGGCAAAGGCTTGGAGAATAGGAACAGAGTACTGCCTTCGAGGAGGTGGCATTTAATAAGGCAGGGCCAGGTGAAGGAGGTTGGGAAGGCCCTACTATGTATGTGGAAGGGAGAGAAGGCAAAATGCCTTCCTGTATTAGAGAAGCAGGAAGAAGGTTGAGGTGGCTAGCACAGACAGACCGATGTGGAAATGGGCAGGCTTGATGGTAGGTAACCACCAGGGGCCCCCCAGGCCACTGAGGCAAGCTTACGGTCATTCTAAGTACAATGGGAAGCCTCTGGAAGGCAGGGGAATGACAGGATCTGGCTTGTAAAGAATAGACTATACACAGCAACCAGGAAGGGGAGCCACATGGAGAAGGATCTCTGGAAGATGTGATGGGGACTTGGAACCTGTACTTTAAAGAGTCATGAAAAATATGCAGTCACCACATTTTATATTCACACCTGGTCTAACCAGTCTTGAAAGCACTTTGCAATATAGATGAGTAGAAACGACTCACAAACATGAACCCCCAATAATGGCAGGAGGCAGTACGTGTGAATCAAAAGCATGATAGAGAGAGTGACATGCATTCAAACCTTTATTGAGGGCTTCCTATGGACAGATCCTGAGTTAAGCACTTAATGTCATCCTATGTCATTTCTGAACTTCATCTCAACCCTCTAGGATATGTACCAATATCCCCAAGTGGGCAAGTGCAGCAAGTGAGGTCTAACTAGTAAGCAGCAGACCCAGGATCGAATCCAGCCCTATCTGGTCTTGAACTGCAGCCCAGCTGGTCAGCTGAATGCTTTCTCTCTTTGATGCCCTCTGAGGTCCCGTTCAGGTCTAGGCTTTGTGAGTCTATGGTGTTATCCCAGTCATCAGGGTGGGCTGAAGTTACTGGCCCTATGGAGAGGCCTCTGAACATCCCTAAGGGAAGGAACTGTGTCTTTCTTACCCATAACTCCCACTGGCCGGCACAGTACCTGGCTCATGGTAAATCCTCAATGGTATCTGTTCAATGAGGAAATGAATGAACAAATGAATGAACTCAAGTCATTCACTCTCTTCCAAACCAGAAGCAGGTCTGCCTCTTTGCACCATGTTGCTCAGGCGTAGAATTAGCAGGTAACTTGCCTGAAGGCGTGCGGTAGCTGGCTGGAAATTTTCATTCATTTATTCATACATGAATGTGATAAATATTTAACAAATGCATGCCATGTATAAATTTTTGTTGAGTGAAGGTGTTCACCTCTTTCCAAATGATAGAAAGTCAAGCTGAAAAGCAAAAAACCCAAAAAACTCAATATAACACTTAAAAATTTTGATTCCAGAGTTCCAGTTCAGATGCTTACCACCTGGATGAACTTGATCTACTGAGACTCAGCTGCTTCAGCTGCAAAATGTGGCTAATCATATTTTTTTCATGAGGTCATGAGAACCAAATGAAAAGGGTATACAAACTCCCCATAGTATAGATTCTATATAGTTAAGTCATATTAACTATTATTGCTACTGCTACTGTTATTATTAGTCTATTTCCCTTATTTTCTTTTTTAATTTTATTTTATTTAAATTCTGTTAATTAATATATAATGTATTATTTCAGAAGTAGAGTTCAGTGATTCATCAGTTACATATAACACCCAGTGCTCATTGTATCATGTTCCCTCCTTAATGTCATCATCTAATTACTCCATCCTCCCACCCACCATCCCTCTATCAACCCTCAGTTTGCTTCCTATACTTAAGAGTCTCTTATGATTTGTCTTCCTCTCTGATTTTGTCTTGTTTTTTCTCTCCCTTTCTCCATGCTCCTCTGTTTTGTTTCTTAAATTCCACGTATGAGTGAAATCATATGATAATTGGCTTCCTCTGATTGACTTATTTCACTCAGCACAATACCCTCTAGTTCCATCCACATCATTGCAAATGGTAAGATTTCAATTTTTTGATGACTGAATCATATTTCATTACACACACACACACACACACACACCACTTCTTCTTTATCCTTGGGGCTCTTTCCATATTTTGGCTATTGTGGACATTGCTGCTATAAACATTGGGGTGCCGGTGCCCCTTTGGATCACTGTGTTTGTATCTTTGGGATAAATACCTAGGCAATTGCTGGGTCATAGTGCGATCCTTTATTTTCACAAGAATCTGTCTCCTTATTTTTGGCCTTTGTCTTTCTCTTCTCCACCCCCTGACTTCCATGGAGAAAGAAGAAAGGAAAGTCAACGCCATGAGCCCTACCATTAATTAGATTATAAAAGCCCCTGCAAACACGAGGTATTATTTTATTAAATATCCTTTCCCACTTCATCTATCTGAATCAAGCCCGTTTAATTTAATGAAAGCACTCCAGTAATAGCATAAGACATTATAGTTTTAATAAATACCACCAAAGTAGTGTTAACCATCCACCAAAAGAAAGCAATTATGCCAAAGAGTCGAAAAGGGGCATTTGTCAGAATGCAACATGATGACCTGTTGACTAGAGGCACTCGATTGAATCCCATTTGCAGATGCAAATCAAACTCTAACACAAGATAGCTGTAACATCGTTCACGGCAAACAGTGGGGCCTGTAACTGTTAGGATTGCATGAAGTCACCGCCGTTATTTGCTCGGCCTTCGACTTTCCCGGAGCCTTCGTGGCAGAGAGGCATATTGAGAAATGAGCAGGAAAGAAAGAGCACAGTTTCACATTTGTGCCGTTTGCACATTGTGTCAGCTGGAGATAGAATAATGCTGGCTGTTTTATTTTGCTATTTGAAGTGGAAGGTAAAAACCTAATAAGTTTTTTATGGCTTTGGCAAGAAATGACCACGAACTTAGTGGCTTCCAGCAACATAAATTTAGCATGTTCCAATTCTGGAGGTCAGGAATGTAAGATAGCTTCTCTAGGCGAAGGTCGAGGTGCTGGCAGGGCCCCATTCCCAGCTGAGGCTCTAGGGGAGGATCCTTCCCCTGCCTTTTCCAGCTTCTGGTGGCCTCCTGCATTCTGTGGCTTGTGGCCACTTCCTCCATCTGCAAAGCTGTGGCTCCAACCTCTGCCTTCATCATCACATCTCCTTTCGAAACTCTGACCCTCCTTCCTCCTGCTTATAAGACCCCTTGTGACTGCCCCTGATAATCTAGGATAACTGGATAGAAAGTTCCTTTGATCAACTAAGGTAATATAGTCACCGTTCCCAGAAATTAGGATGTGGACATCTTTGGGTGACCATTATCCTGTCTGCCACAGAGGGAGGAATAAAATACATATAAATACAGGGGAATGATTCCAAATCTTCTAGGAAATAAGTAGAATGCCAGCTGACCTTCTAGAACATTTTTCCTGAAATGTATCCCCATGATGGGGTCCAGGTCCTGAGCAGCCAAGTTCTCAACCCACAGTGGTTTCTATTTCCCTAGTTGGACCCTGACTGATACAGATGGGGGAAAATTATTTTAAGTAGACTTCAGAGGAAAGTAGACACTTATTTTAATGATAATATCACTATTCAGATTAGTTCTGAAATTCCTTTCTCTTTGAGAATTGTCTTAAAGCCACATTTTCAAGCCAAAATAAATAAATAAATAAATAAACCAGTGTATTAATTTCCTGGAGCTGCCATAACAAATTACTGCAAACATGGTGGCTTAAGACAAAATAGATTTATTCTCTTAGTTCTGTAGGCCAGAAATCTGCAGTTAAGGTGTCAACAGAGCCTTACTCTCTTTGAAGTGTCTCAGAGAGAACCCGTTGTTGTCTGCTCCAGCTTCTGCTGTCTCCAGGAACACCTGGGCTCATGGCCACATCACTCCCATCCCTACCTCTGTCTTCACATGGCATTCTCTTGGCTCTCCTAAATCTCCTCCTGTCTCTTTCTTAGAAGACACTTGTCATTAGATTCAAAGCCCACCCGAAGAATAAAAGATGATCTCACCTTGAGATCCTTAATTACCTCTGCAATGACCCTTTCCCCAAATAAACTCACACTCACCGTTTCTTCAGAATAGGACGTAGACGTGGACCTTTTCTGGGGGAGGGAGGGGGCACTGTGTAACACATTACGACCAGTTTCATTGCTTTATGGTCAGTTTGGAAGATCGCGTACACAGATACACACACATATGTGCACATGTGCGCACACACACTCATTACTCAACTTTATCATCAACTTTATTCACCCAACTTAGCTCTCAATGTTTTTCACTGTTTGCAAAAATTAAATAAACTCCTAAAAGAGTTGAGGAATAATGGAATGATAAATGATGGAAAGCCTTATCACAGCAGCATAAATAGAGATGAAGAATGATTTGCCAACGTCACAAAAGCTGGTTGATGGAAAAGGTGTGTTCTGACGTCCCTCATTCGCAAAGGCTGACTCCACCGATCAGCAGGAAAGGGATTTGAGTCTCTTTACTTGAAAAGTGTGCTCAGTCCACTTTACACTCCTTCTCTGCCCTCACTCAGCAGTTGCTTTTTCTGTTTTTAATCCAAAATATGTTTTCTCATTTATTCTTAGCACTCATTCGCCTGCCAAGTTAAATATGGTTAAGACGGCTATTGGTCTTGTGATTATTTTTAAGGGTACAGGGAGGCCCTTCCTAAAGGCATAGTTTTCACAGGATCATCTGAATTTGTGTCATCGCCCGTGTCCTGGTTCAAGTCAATGAACCACAAACAGTGACGTGGATGAGGACTTTAGATGACTTACGGAGATTATACTCTAATTCTTGGTTCAGAGCAAATAGAATCCTTAATGAAAATATAGCTGCACTGACTAATGCTCACCAAAAATAAACCGGAAAAGAGCATTAGATGTAGAAATAGAACAAGTAATTGCCCTGAGTTTTAAAAAGGGAGAAATGTGCTTTGTAGATGAGTCAAAATCCGTATAACTTTTAACATAAGGGAGAAACCAAGTCCCATGTAGACTACTTGGAGAGTCTTCAGAAAGCGAAGGAGAGCGAACTGCAGAGCTTTAAGTGAGCACTGGGTGTTAGGCTGTATGCTGGCAAGTTGAATTTAAATAAAAAATAAAAAATAAAAATAAATAAAACAAAACAAAAGAGCGCACCCTAGTGACCGGTTCAACAGCACTGCTCTCCCCATGGCGGTGCTGGGGAAGGCTTGTCTCACAATATAAAGATACTAGAAAAAGGGTTTGTACAGCATTAATTAAAATGTAAAGAAGAAAGAGCCCCTAAAATCTTCTCTTTCCTCTCGTTTTTAAAATTGTGAGTAGCCAAGTGTGTCACTGGCCATACAAGGATATGGATTATTCTCGCAAAACACTAATCTGACACATATTTTATGAAACTCATAATAGACTTTCTCCTGATGAATTAAAGCCACCGGTCACTGTGCGGAGGCCGTTATATACATCTCCAATATTTACGACAATGCTGCCCTTTTATAGATAAGGAAATTAGGTCTCAGAAAAGCAAAGACTTTACCCAAGGCCACAAATGGAATTACCTCAATTCCAAAATGCCATTGACTGTGGGACTCGCCATTGATTTCATAACTGCTTCACAGGGACCAACAAAAAATACACTTCATTAAGTGTACAGCTCAGTTGTAAGATCAATTGTGCTTTCAAAAACATTAAAATTTGAAGGGAAAAAAAAAGAGCATTTGAAATCCACAGAAATGTGGCAAATGTCAGCCCTGAGGAAGGGCTTCCAATCAAGGTCTCTCAGGACCCAAGACCCAGGCTCCCTGCACGACCACCTGCTTGCTCGCTGCTGTACGCGTTGGGGCCAAGGACCGAGAACCATAACCAGCACCACACTGTACCATAAACCACGTTTTCAGCCCTCGGTATCTCTTGTTAGCTCTTTTGTAAGCTGTGGCAGCAAGGACTTTTTTTTAAATCTAATATCAGGCATCAGTGATTCATCAGCATCCTCTTGATCCACTTCCTTATTCTGCAAAAGTTGTGAGTCAGAACCCATGCTGGGCCCCGGAGGGACAGTGGAGAGCAGAACTCTGTCTTCAAGGAGCTTCCATGGGGGTTGGAAGAGGTGGGAAGATGGGAGCAGGGGCATTAGCAATCAATCACTCAAAGTGAGGAGAGGCGCAACTGAGGTATGTGCTGTGCAGAGGAAGTTCTCAGTGCTCTGGGGGCTTCTCTGAGGGGTTCTGATCTACTGGAGGAAATCACACATGGCATTCCTGAACCAAGGTCCAGGAAGTGAGGAGGAGTCACTTCTGCTAAAAGGAGAAGGAAGAGCATGCTCAGTAGAGGACAGAGTGTGTGCAAGGGCCCTGTGGTGAGAGAAGAAGGGGTACAGGAAGTGGAAGTAGGTCAGTGTCACTGGAGTGCAGGGAGTGAGGAGGCTGGTGAGGTGGCAGGTACATGATGGACAGTTTCAAAGGCCACCAGGCCATTGTCCAGAGCAGTAGGTAAGAGTATGGCCTCTGGAGCCCAACTCCTTGGGTTCAGATCCCTACTTTACCACTTATTAGCTGTGTTACTTTATCTGTTTGCTCGTATGAAATATGAGGATATTAAGGAGATGATTAAATTAATTAATCCTGGTGTGTATAAAACTTTTTAGAACAGTGCTTGGCATATACTTAGTGAGATAGATAGATAGATAGATAGATAGATAGATAGATAGATAGATGATAGGCAGGCAAGAAGCTTCAGGTTGGCCAGTTAGAATTGTTGCAGTAGTACGGGTGACACTTGAAAAATGATGTTCGAGTAGAGTTGGAGAGAAGCAGACAGAATGAAGAGACGAGACAAAATCCACAGGACATGGAAAGCAAGAATAAGGGCTCATCCTGGTCGGTATCACCATTTTTACCACTCATCAGCTCAGAGCCTGAGAATGCAAGACTCAAGGCAAAAGCAAGAAAGAATTTTTTGAGAAAGCCAGAAAATTAAAACAACAACGACAACAACAACACAACAGATCTTTAAAAGAAAAAACTCAGGGACGCCAGAGTGGCTCAGTGGTTGGGCATCTGCCTTGGGCTCGGGGTGTGATCCCAAGGCCTGGGATCAAGTCCCACATCAGGCTCCCCTTAGGGAGCCCACTTCTCTGCCTGTGAGCTTCTCCCTCTGCCTGTGTCTCTGCATCTCTCTGTGTGTCTCTCATGAATAAATAAATAAAATCTTTTAAAAAAGAAAAGAAAGAAAAAACCTGCATTACTAGCAAGGTTACCAACCTTGCATTCACCTCTTGATGGTGAAATAACAGCAGTTTTCAGACAGGACGGCCATCTTCACATCTGCAGAAATCAACATTGGACAAGTCAGGGGTAAAGGCATTTTGCTAGGTAATCAGCGATGGCCAGGAAGTGCTCAAGGATTCATTTGTTTGGGTACTAGAACTAGGCAGGATGATCCTATTCTTTTATTTTATTTTGTTGTTTCTATTTCATCTCAGGATGCGGTGTTTTATATTTTTTCCACCCATGAGGCATGATGGGTACGCTTATTGATTTCTAGTGGAGGCGTGCAAAGAGGCAGTTTTGCTTCTGCACTTCCTGTCCCACTTCATTCCGCCACCTCCAGTGCTGAGGGGTCTTCTCCTCTGCACATCCTTCTTCAGTCTTTGCTGGATCCTGGAGGATCCGTTTGGGAGGTCCTCAAAAAGCTCTCCGAGCTCTTCTCTGGTGCTGGACTTTGTACATGCAAGGGGCTTTGAGCAGCCGAAATTCAAGGCCATGGTGGAAGAAGGTGGTTGGGAAGCTTCTGGCATGATTCAGAGTCCTGGCAAGGTAGTGTAGTGGCTTGGATAGTGTCCTCAAAATTCATGTCCACACAGAATGTCAGAATGTGACTTTATTTGGAAATAGGGTCTTTGCAGGCATAATTAATTAAGGCGTCTGTAGAAGAACTCATCCTGGATTTGGGGCCCAAATCCAATGACTGGCATCCTAAGAAAAGGAGGGATACAGAGGAGAAGGTGATGTCAAGATGGAGGCAGAGATTGGAGACATGCGTCTACACGTCAATGAAGGCCAGGAGGTAGGCCAGAAGCTAGAAGAGGCAAGGAAGGATTCTTCCCACTGGAACTTTGGAGCGAGCGTGGCTCTTACAGCACCTTGATTTTAGATTTCTGGCCTCAAAAGCTGTGAAAGAAGAAACTTCTGTTGTTTAAGTCACCATGTTTGTGGTAGTTTGTTATGGCAGCACGTGGAGAAATACAGGTGGCGTGTTGGTGCAGGGGATGGAGAAGGGCTCAGAAGAAAGACAGAGGGATGGGTGGGGATCTCAGACAGGAACCCCCTCTCCCTCCCACCCCAACAGATTGACTTTCAGGACCAACCTAGGGCAGAGTATGAGTTCAGAATCAAGGAGAAGACTGCTGAACAATTAAAGACAACTTAGACGGTATGGCAAAACCATACCGTAGCTGTCTACCAAAACCTTTTCACCCCTTCTTCCTCTTAGTAACAGGCCTGCCCCGGCCAAGCGCTAGCTGGGTACATGGCCACCCAGCTGCAGACCGCACTTCCCACACTCCTCTCCAGCACGACCGATCCACGTGCCGAGATTTTTAGCAATATTAGGTCAAAGACAGTGACAGCTGCAATTTGGAGTTTCGACTCTACAACTGGGCGTGTGTTGCCCTTGCCTCTTCCCATGAGCTGGAATGCAAAAGTGGTGCCAAGGAGCCAGGTCTAACCAGACAGACAAGAGCTCCCCTCTAGGGCTTGACTAACATGAGAGCCACCAGCCACGTGTGCTACCGAGCCCTGAAATGTGGCTCTTCCAAACTGACATCTCTAAGTATGCAAGATACACTGGATGTCAAAGACCCAAGACAAAAAAAAAAAAAAAAAAAAAAAAAAAGAATGTAAAATAGCTCCTTAATTCTTATTTTGATTACATGTTGAAATGATAAACTTTCAGACATGAGCTAAATACCACACGATATTAAAATTAATTTCCTCTGCTTCATTGCACTTTTTTTTTCATTGTGCTTTTTAAAATGTTGCTACGAAATCAAAAATTATATGTGCAGCTCCCATTCTATTTCTGCTGGAAATAGCAAAGCTATGGCCCACGGGCCAAAGCCCACCCACCACCTGTTTTCGTAAACCAAGTTCTGCTGGCGCTCAACCGCGTCCGTGCGTTTACACTTAGTCTCTAGCTGCTCTAGTGCTACAATGGCAGAGTCAACACATCACAACAGAGGCCACAAAGCTGGAGATATTTATTGTCTGGCCCTTTACAGAAAATATTTACTGATTCCTGATCTACAAGGATGGTTGACTTCAGAAGAGAAGCAATCTGGGTCGCAAAGACGAGGTCTCGACAGACCAGGGCTGTCCACCCAACCTGTGCCATCTGCCTCCGCTAAGTGCTTTGTGAGGGAGCAGTACATCTGACTCTCCTGTGAAGCTCTGCACCTTTGCAATACTTTGGCTTTACCCTAAAAAAAAAATTCTGGGGAGCCCGTAAGCTGAAGCTATAGGGAGGGGTCCCCCAAAGATGGGTATTTAGGGTAGGACGGTGGAGCACAAGTTAAAAAAAGACATTTCTCAAGCTTTGCCCCAACCCTCCACCCCCACCCCCACCCCCCCAGAGCTCGGGCCCAGAAATGTTAATTGTCACTATAGACCATGAGCCTATAATGTAGGGTCTGAACTTCATCTGGGCCTGGCACCTAATTCTGCGAAAACCAGTGGATAATAGGGGTTGTGGAGGTTAATTGCCAGCTTTTACTAAACAATCACACTCGGCATTTTAAATCCCTTTGTCACCAGGCTACCGCTTATTTAAAGCCCTAGGTAATAAGGACAGTGCTGTTTGGAAACAGGCTCCGAAACGTGCAGTCAGCTCTCTTTCCTAGGCTTAACCAGGGCTGCCCAGGGGACCGTGACAGGGTCCCCAAATGGCAAAAGTCCAAATACAGAGGCTGAGTGGTCTCCCTGACTCTCCCCCCACCCCCCCCCACCCCCCCACCCCCCCACCCCCGTCTCCTAGGCCTTGAGCTCTCCTTAACACCCCTCTGCCTGCCAACTTTGAGCAGAAGCGTGTCCCCTTCACAGCACATTTGCAATGCAGTTATTTACCTGCATTCCCAATGACAGCAGTGCCTTGGGTAATAAATTCTCCTCTCTCCGACATGCCCGAGAAGGCAGGCTCTTCAGCTGATGGAAAAATTAACCTATAAACCGAGGGCCTTATTACCGGACACAGCTTGCAGCCCTACAAGCCAACCCCCAGCCCTCTCCTTTTTTTCTGATTATATAAAGAATGTCGCAGTAATATATGGAACTGTTTTTGTGGGCATTCAGATCAGCTTTGCAAATGGCCACTCATTAAAGGGAGGCAAAAATGTGGGGGGGTTGCTCAGGGTAGAGTGGTGCATGCGTGTGCCCCAAACAACCAATTTCCAGTGCCCAAAATTATCCATCCGTTTCGGGGAGACATTCGCAGGAAAATCCCTATTTTGAGTTGAGGCCACCAACTGCACTCTCTCATCTGCAGCAGATTCAGAGGTGGTCTTGCATGAACTTTCATTGTTCCCACTGTCACTATGGCAGAAACCGATAGAGAAAAAGGTCTAGAATGAGGTCAATCCCACAAACTCAGGGTCTGGGGAGGGGACTGAGCCTCCCAGATGCATTCCAGGGAGAATCAGAGGTTTTGTTTTCATTGGATAAGACTGATACCAGGTGTGAAGGTATTCTTCTGGAATTTCTTTGTTTGAGTCAGTTACTTCCCTGATGGCCTATTTTTCCTGCCTTCCTCCTCTCGCATTCTTGAGTGCAAGCGTCAAGGGTATTTGAATTATTTGTTCCCATTTGTCTCAAAAATTTGCGACTCCAGGAGTTACATCCTTGTCTCTCCTGACCTCAACAGCCCCACTCTCCTCCTTCCCCCACCGTTGCCTTGAGCCAGACCTCAACAAGTCTTGGCTGGCCCGTCTCCTCACGAACTTCCTGAAACAGAACCAATGGCTCCACAATTCTGCTTGCAAATCCAAACTGACTGTCCACCACCTGATGCTCAGGATGGCCCCCAAATCCTTCCGACTCCAATTGGCTTCTCCCCTCTCCCCTCTCCTTCCTATCACAACGCGCACAATCTAAGCTCTTGCCGTATCAAACTCCTTTCTGTTCCTTAAACGTACTCCTTCCGTCCTCCCTGCATATACACACATCTTCCTTCTGCCTGGACCTTTCTCTGCTCTGGCTGGTAAACTCCTATTCGTCCTTCAGGACCCAATTTAAATATCACCTTCTCTTTAGAACTTCCCTGACACCTCCAGGAAGACTGGTCCCTTTCTCATCTGGTTTCTTGCTTTCCTTTGCACTTAACGTTGTGACTAAGAGCTTTTTATTGCATTGTATCGTAATTGTTGCATGGCGTGAGATGCTATGATTATGTTACGCAGCAGCAAAGCTGCCTAAGACAGGTTATTGTCAATTTTTCGCTATAAGTGAAGATGCTTGCATCTCTGCTTATTTACTTTGGATAGGTTTTGAAATGTGAACAACAGTCATACACATTTTTAAGGCCCTTGATGCATGTCATAAAATTGTTTTCTAGAAATGTAATGATTCGATCTCTTACCTGCAATGATGAGAGATCCCCTTTCACACCAACACTCAGCAGCATTTTTACCTAGAAAATAAAGCACAGTTTGCCAACGTGATTGGGAGAAAAATCTTACTATTTTATTTTTCTATCTTTAATTACTAGCGGATTAAAAAAATTTTCCCATATATTTTATATGAGTTGTACATTTATATCATTAGCACATTTATATCATAGTCTCCACTGGACTGTTTGCCTTTTCATATTTGTTTGTAAAAGCTCTTTATATATTAAGGATACAAATCCTTTGTCATATTTCTTTTTGCAAACTTTCAATTATAGTTCATTTCAGGCTAATTTTAATATTGAATATGGAATTTAACTTGTGCAATGATGTCTTTCTTTTCATCATATGTTTCATGCTTTAGAAAGTCCATTTCCATCCCCAAATCCTATCAAATTTAACTTACAGTGTCTTCTAGATTTTCTGGCTGGGGTGAGGGGAGAGGTTAATTCTCCAATCAGTAATTCTGATCAAAAGTTTGAGGTAAAATCTACACTTTCCCCCTGATAATTAAAGAATGGTCCCAACACCATTTCTTTAGCTATTTTTTTATTTACTCTTTTATTATGTTTATCAAATAAAAATCTTATCCTAGAGTTTATTTCTGGGATACATCTTCTGCTCCATTCACCCATTTGTCTGGATGGACTTTAGAGGCTGGATTTTTACTGTCATGTTATGTTTTCTGGAAATTAGATTTCTAAAACCTCTTCATTGCCCATCTACCCTCCTCACCTGGTAGCCTTTACTCCATATCTTTCTATTTGAGTATGGCTTCCTTTGGGAAGCATCTCTTAATGCTCATCTAATAAAGTTCCCCTCCCCAAGGCTCACCTAGTAAAGCACTTTACTGCAATTCACTGCATAGAATATCTTAACTCTTAGTTTTGTTGCCTACTTATTCCATTAGACCATCAACTTCTTGAGGGCAGAGACTTTTAAATTATTATTTCTTTATTTTGTAGCCCAATTACCTAGTAAGTACAATGCCTTTCTCAAGGTAGGTGCTCGATAAACATTTGTTTATTTGAATTGAGTTAAATTGAGTTGAGTTGAATGGAACCAAATCATATTGGATAGGATTGCTAATAATGTATGGATTGAGCTGTGTCCCAGATGTCATTGCTCAGCAAATTGGCTTCCTTCTGTACCAGTCACGCTCCAGCTGGGTAAACGGAAACCAGTCTAAGTATTTGAAGCAGAAGGAATTTAACACAGGGGATTGTTTGCCCAGTCAATGGGCTGAGAAGCAAAACAGGGGATGGGGAGTCACCTCCTCACCAGGAGAGACAAAGGGCTTTTGGTGCTACCAAAACCAGGATTCTCCTATAGGACCATATATATCCCTGGAGAACTGAGGTCACATAGAAGAGGCAGCTACTGCTAGGACCACTGAGAGCAGAGAGGAGTAAGAAATACCCTGCCTTCGGCCTTCTTTCCACCCTCCCAGCTCCCACCCCTGCCTCCTACTGGCCAAACACAGCCGAGGTCAATTGCTTTGAAACCTGAAGAGTACAGCCTGCAAGGGGGGCTCTCTCAGATGCAGAGCAGAGCAGGAGAGGGAATGAATTCAAGAGCAACAGGACTGACACTTTTTTTTTTCTTTTTCTTTTTTGACAGTATTATTTATTTCTAAACGGAGAAGCTAGGGAAATGAGATCAGGAAAGTCCACAAGTGAAAAATCAACCCACAGTGGAAGGCAAATTAACAGACTGCACTAACTCCTAATGGGCTCTCATCTCCAGCAGCCGAGGAGTCAGTTGGGATGGGTAAGTGCTTGGGGACCCGGGGGTGGAAAGGGCGAGGCCATCACAAGTCAAGCATGGCTGCAGTCTCATTAAAGACCCAGGGTGACAATAACCCTCAATTTCATTTTTCCCGGAAACTTTCTCAGATTATGGGCTTTGTGGAGATAGATGGCTGGAATCCTGGGCAGGGGGAGGGCAGGCAGGAAGCCCAGGTACCCTGATACATACCCAAGTTGCTGGGTCTCAAACTGGGCCAGATTCCCACATGAAAGAGAAGAGAAAAACAGCAAATATGTCACCAGATGACTAAGGAATGCTGGGCTCTTGGCTTCAACACTCTAAATTAAGATTCAGAGGAAGTAGGGAAGAGGCTCTAAGAGTTTTGCTTCAGGATTTGGAAATGCCAGGTTCAGTTCTAAACTCAGGTGCTACCTGGTTGTGTAGATTTGGAAAAATTATTCAAACTCCCTGTGACTCAGTTTCCTCATTTGCAGAATGAAAAAATGAGTAACATCTCTCTCCAAAGGCTATTGTGAGGATTAAATGAGATCATACATGCAAAGTGCTTTACCTTATAGTAAACATTCAGGAAATGTTGGCTACCACTATTTTGGGTGTTGTTTTACTATTTTCAGGTAGGTCTTATAGAGCTGATCCACACTTTTGCATGTGCTGTATTCTCTGGCTGAAAAGTCTTTCTCACTGGTCTCTTCCCTCTCCTGAATACCCAGCCCTCCTTCAAGACCCAAGTCAAATGTTACCTCCCCCAGGAAGTCTCTCTCTCTTCCTCAGGTGTCCCTGAGCCCCACAAGTCTGAATTGGCTGACCCTTCTCTGCGTTCCCAAGGCATCCTGTTCTTACACTAATATCACTTCCCACATTGTATTGCTTATAATGCTTTGCTTAGCAGGCCACGAACTACTCTCTGAGTAGAACTGAGTCTTTTCATTCTTTCTCTCCAGTCCCTAGTATGTGGACCAGGAGGACATAACAGGAGCTCAAAAAATGCTGGTTGAATAAAGGATATATATATATATATATATATAGTAATTTCCAGAGTTTCTGGAAAACTCCTGCTAGTTTTCAGAAGTGCCTCTCTCAGTTCCCAAAATTCTACCATCAGAGCTTTTCCTTCTAGCTAAGACTCTGGTCTTATTTATTTTATTTTTTTTAAGATTTTATTTATTTATTCATGAGAGAGAGAGAGAGGCAGAGACACAGGCAGAGAGAGAAGCAGGCTCCATGCAGGGAGTCCGACGTGGGACTCCATCCCAGGACTCCAGGATCACGCCCTGGGCCAAAGGCAGGTTCCAAACAGCTGAGCCACCCAGGGATCCCCTGGTCTTATTTAAATCCTGCATATCACCCACCACCTTCTGCCACCTGCCACCGGAATGTATGTGGTAGGTGCTCAATTAATATTTGAACTACCTAATTGATTGAGAGTTTGGGGCCTCTAGGGGGGAAAACGCAGACATCACTAAATCTAAGAGGAGAGGGTGGTGTAGGGGGAACAGAAGGTTCCTTCTTGATGGAGACCTATCACTGAAACAGAAGCCCAGCTCCTCCCACTCAGGGCAAAGTTCAAGGAAAGGGAAGGCTTCTTCTGGGTCTGCATCTCCCTTGGGTTCTTCGGGGTCCTCTGCATCTCCCTTGGGTTCCATTTTCCCCTGGCCCTTCCAGACCGCCTACCTCATTTCCTCTGGAAGTCTCTCCTGGACTTCCTTGGACTGCTCCATGCTTTCCGGAGGACAGACTTTGCTGAGGAGCAATACTTAACTCACAGGAATAGTGATTTAAGTGAAGGAAGGAGGGCATGGACTCATGGCTAGACCTCTACATACTATTGGCCAATGCCTCTAACATTCCAGAAAAGTGGATATGATTAGCTCCATTTTAAAGACAGGGAAAATGAGGCTCAGAGAGATGGACACCTTGCCCAAAGCCACACAGCAAGTAAGCTGTGGAAAGTACACGCCACAGCGCTGACCATCCGAAAGGCCTACAGTGAATGTGTGTATTTTGTTTGCTAACTGTGGCCACCCTATCCTATCTCAATGGTGGGTAGAAAGTACTTCTATTGCTGTCCTCAGTTCATAATGTGAAAAGTTCCCTGGTATTTTTCTTCTTCACACTGTGGCTGCTCTAGATCCAACTTTGCTTTTTTTGTTTCTAAGTTCCCAGATTTATGTGCTATCTCTTGGTGGTTTTTCTGTATCTTCCTCTTCAAAGTTTTAAAAGGGTTATCAAGCACTGGACTAGCTCTCAGTGTGGTGATGCGTGTTGTATGGGTAGGGAACAGAGAAGAAAACACTCCGTTGAAACGCTTTTTAAAAAACACACACACCCTCAACAGGAGATAGTGGTGGGTGATATGCTAAGAAGAAATGACATCATGTTTAGACCAAAGACAGGAAAACGCAGCCTTGCTGGGTGACAGCCGGTCGAGACAGCCCTACCTAATGGATAGTACAAGCATTGTCTGGGGACATTTACTACAGAATACGATGGGGTAAAGGCACCAAAGGTGAACAAAATATCATCCTTCATAGGCAGAAACACAGGCGGTGACAGAAAATAAATTGCCGGAGAAGCATCTCTTAAAGAAGAATAGGTTTAAATGTCTGCCTGATGTGAGTACCAGAGGCTGCTAGGATTTTTATCAACTGGAGAGATGGAGCTCAGCAGAAGACTTCTGTTTTATTTTTCTTTGGGCTGGGGGGACATGGAAAAATCTGGTTGGGTGTGGAGAAACATTAAAATGCCCGGCTTCTTTTGCAGTAGGCATTCATTTTTTTGAAGACCTTATATTTAACCTCAAATAAATTGGGAGCAATACAGGATAATGTGACAGTAGTAGAGTATAATGCTGAAGACCACAAAATTTGGTATGAGAGCTAGGGTTGAACCCCGACTCCAATGACTACTAGCTGGAAGATCTTTATAACCCCTCTGTATTAGTTAGGATAGGCTCGGCTCTGCTGCGGTAACAAATATGCCCAATAGCTCCATTTGATTTCTTGCTCAGTTTGATGGAGGTTAAGCACCAACTCTCGGTAGCTCTGCTCCAAGCAGGGATTCAAGGATTCAGGGTCCCCCCCCCCATCTTTTGACACCACCACCTTAAACATGTGGCCTCTGAGGCGACTATGAGAGCGGAAGAGAGTCTGCAGGGGGGTTCAGGGCTGGGCCTGGAAATGATGTGCATCACTTCTGCCCATTTTCTGTTGGCCAGACCAGTCGTGTGACCCCATCTAACTGCACAGAGGCTAGACGAGGTGGTCTCTCAGTGTAAGTCCCTAGAACCATCCTTGCCACATTGAGAACATCTGTGTGAGGAGGAATGTAATAGAAGCTCCTCATATGGCTGCTGTGCAATTCATAGCTCACACAGTTACCATTACTTGAGTTTGTGCTGATAGAGCTATAATTAATGTGCCATCAAACTAGGTTTGAGTTGTAGTCAAATTCATAGAAAACCTAGAATGGTGGTTACCAGGGGCTGGTGGCAGGGAGGGATGGGCATCATTGTGTTAATGGGTACAGAGTTGCAGTTTGCCGGGTGAAAAATCTCTGTAACTTGAGGGTTGTGGTGGCTTCACAACCATGTGGATGTACTTAATGCCACCGACCTGTATACTTACTAAGGGGTAGAATGGTAAATGTTATGTTATGTAGATTTTAGCTCAATTTTAAAAATAAATAATTTGGTTAAAAATCGGGCCTGGTGGGATCCCTGGGTGGCGCAGTGGTTTGGCACCTGCCTTTGGCCCAGGGCGCGATCCTGGAGACCCGGGATCGAATCCCACGTCAGGCTCCCGGTGCATGGAGCCTGCTTCTCCCTCTGCCTGTGTCTCTGCCTCTGTCTCTCTCTCTGTGATTATCATGAATAAATAAAAAATTAAAAAAAAATCGGGCCTGGGTTAACTCCAGGGTCTGGGTTCACCTGGCTCAGGGACAGAGTGACGGCTGGGTAGTGGAGTTTGTGTCAGATGGCAGTCAGGTTGATTCTGGGCCTAAACTTCTGAGGACATGAAGAAAGTTTGATCTGATTCTCTCTTTGGGAGCTTTATCTAGAAACATGGTGTTTAAAGCTCTCGAAGTCTATCTTGAATGCAGAGTCACTTAGCAATACAAAGAAGGGGGAATAAAGTGGTGATGATCCCAGTCACTTTTCCCAGGACCCCCTTCTCCTGACAGCACACTCACACACTTGCTGGCTCTCCTATGTCTGGGTCTTACCTCGGTCTAGGTCACCTCAGGACCTAACCCCAGGTCTGCACCGTCCAGCCGGAGTTCCCAGCCCTGGTGCACATCAGGTTCACCTAGGGAGCTTTAAAGTGTTCTGATACCCAGGCCAAGCTCAATCCCATTAAATCAGCCTCTCTGGGATGGGGCCTGGGCACCAGTGCTGTTTTAAAAGCTCCCCAGCTGATTTTCATGTGCATCCAAGCTGAGAACCGCTGACTACATTCTGTTCTGGCTTCTTCCCAGCTGCCTTTCTGCAGAGCCACTAAAAGCAGGGCGCTGAGGACAGGCTCAGGCTTCCATCTCAGCCCCTCCTTGCGGTCTTAGGCACATTGCATAACCTCTCCGGTCCTTAGTCTTATCTATACAGTAGGGGTGATGAGAGTGGGCGCATGGGAAATAGTGCAGCACCTGACACAGGCTTCAGTGCTTACTACGTGAGGATACATATCATTATCAACACTTCCTTTTACTGTTACTTCCTAGTGTGAGGATACGCTGCCAGTTTCCCACCAAACTTCCTTTTATTTCCTTATGGATCCATAGTCCTGGTTATAGAAGTTATTTTCTATAAATTATTCAATTATTTAAACTAAAGAAAACCCAACAGTTCACCCATTTCTCCTACCCTCACCCTCCCACCTCTGGTAGCCACCCATCTGTTCTCTGTATCTATGAGCTTGGCTTTTTGTTTTTTAATTCCACATATAATAGAGACATACAGTATTTGTCTTTCTGTATGACTCATTGCACTTACCATAATGCGCTCGAGGTCCATCCACGTCATTCTTTTTCACGGCTGAATAATATTCATATTTATCACAATTTCTTAATCCATTCATCCGTTGACGGACACTTAGGTTGTTTCCATATCTTGGCTATTGTAAATAATGCTCCAATGAACATGGAGGTGGATATATCTTTTCAAGTTATTGTTTTCATTTTCTTAGGATGAATACCCAGAAGTGGAGATACTGGACTATACGGTGTTTCTATTTCTTTAAAATTTTTTGAGGAGGGACGCCTGGGTGGCTCAGCAGTTAAGCACATGCCCCTGGCTCAGGGCATGATCCACGGTCTCGGGATCGAGTCCCACATCAGGCTCCCTGCCTGGAGCCTGCTTCTTCCACTGCCTACGTCTCTGCCTTTCTCTCTCTGTGTCTTTCATGAATAAATAAACAAAATCTTTTTAAAAAAATTTTTGAGGACCCTGCATACTGTTTAATTTTTGAGGACACTGTATACTGAATGTTAAGTGGATGCACAAATTTATAGTCCCACCAACAGCGCACAAGGATTCCCTTTTCCCCACATCCTGGCCAACGTTTGTTATTTCTTGTCTTTTGGTAGGGGTCATTCAAACAGGTATGTAGGAGCATCTCATTATGGTTTCACTGTGGATTTCCCTGGTGAGGAGTGACGTCATGCATCTTTTCCTGTGCCTCTTGGCTATCTGTATGTCTTCTTTAAAAAAAAAAAAAAAAAACTATTCAGGGGGCTCCTGGGTAGCTCAGTGAATTAAGCATCCAACTCAATTTTGGCTCAGATGTCATGATCTCAGGATTGTGAGATTGAGGCCTGCACTGAGCTCTGCACTCAGTGCAGAGTCTACTTGTCCCCCTCCCTCTGCTCCTCCTCACACGCGTGTGCTCTCACCTCTGCTCTCTCAAATAAATAAATATCTTTTTAATTAAAAAAATTAAAAAATTCAGTCTTCTGTCCATTTTTTAAATGGGATTGGTGTTTTGCTGTTAAGTTATAGGAGTTCTTTATAGATGTTGGATAATAGCTTCTTATCAGATATGATTTGCCAATATTTTTTGCCATTCAGTAGGTTCCCTTTTCATTTTGTGGATGGTTTCCTTTGCTGTGCAGAAACGTTTTAGTTTGATGTAGCAATTCTTTAACTTGCAGCTTGGTGCCCGTTCCATTGAGATCTCTCAGATTCTGTCAAAGGCAATGAAGGAGCCGTCTCTTTGTCCCTGAACACGGCCCTCCCTTGGCCAGTCACCTGCTACTCTCTTAAAGCATTCCCTTCCCTCAGAACATTCTAAATCCTATTAAGCAAAACCAAACATGAATATAAATAATCAAATCCAGATTTCTTCCTAGCGCACCTGCCAAGAAGTGTGACAGAAATGTTTTTATGGGGGGGGGGGTGCTTTAACCACAGCTTACAGGAATTTGTTCAGGCTGGTTTGAAGCTTAGTAGCACAGAGCAGTAGCGAGTTGGTGCCAGTCTGAGTTAAACAAGGTTTGGTCCTTAATCTCCCTGAACAAACCCAATTCAGACAAGCTGAGGCATGAGGCATGTGAGGGCCAGGCCACTGGGACCGGTGGGAAAGTCAAGGCAGCTGGGGAACAGAGGGATGGAGGACGGGAACACGCTCCAGGGGCTAACCTAGGGATGGAGTGACCTGAACTTGGTCCGAGCCAGAGGTGAGAACTGTTCCCAGACATCGTACCGGGTATGAGCTTGATTCTTGCTTTATTTACCTAAAGCATATTATTTATATCATTATACATAAAATGAAATACAAGTCAAGCCTCCACCTGCTGAGTTCTTTTCTTCAGAAAGCTCCTTCAGGGGGTTAGGTGGAGGAAGACAGGAGTTCATAAGTGATCCAGAACATCTCCGGAAGGCCCTTTGGACAACGTTGATGAGCCCATTGTCTGAGAGTTAGGACCTCCTGGTGGGAGCCTCTCAGAAAACCATGCCTATTGTACCTGCTTTGGGGTGCTAACCACAGCAAAGGAAGTGAGGTGAGGCCCTGACACCCCACACCGGCCCTAGCCCATGCCCTTCCAAGTCTTTCGGAATCCTTTCCCCAGCTCTCGCCACTTGGAGATCTCCCACTTTACCCGCTCAAAACCTCACTTTGCTCATCGATTGAATGAAAATAATAACAATTGTGTCTTCCTTGTAGGATCAGGTAGTAGCAAAGCATAGATGAGTTCACATAAAGCTCTTGGCTGGCGCCTAGCACAAAGGAAGTGCTGCACGCACGCTAGCTTCTGTTGATGCTGTTAATCCTCAGAGTGCTCCAGACCCTCAAACACCACCCTAGCTTCCTGGGCTCCTAATCTTACTAATCTTAGCTTTCAAAAGCAGGAGTCTCCTCCTTCGGTCCCAAGCAAAATACTTAATTTCAAGACTCCAAGTTCCCAAGCTCTGCTTCCCTCTTAAGGGAAACAAACAAACAAACAAAAAAAATACACCTTCCCCCAAAAAAACCATGCCTTTCATTTTTACCAACTCACCTACCGTGACAAGGACATATAAAAACTTAATATCTCAATATCTTCAGCAGCGGGGAGCCTAAGAAAGAAGAAGGATCCAGTCCCCCAAGAAGGAAGGCAGATTCACTTGTTTTCTTCATTTTGTATTAAGCACCTACTGGGTACCGTAAGATAGCGCCCCCCCCCCCACCTCTCCCTGCCCTCAAGGAGACCACAGCTTGGGGGCAGTTGTCTCAACCCTGGTTGCACATTCGGAGCTTGTAAAAGTGCCAATGAATCCAGACCCATTACATAAAAATCTCTTGGGGGTAGGGGCAAAACTCAGGTGGCAGTATTTTTTAAAGCTCCCCAGAGGAGCTCAATGTGTAGCCAAGGGGAGAGCCAGTGATCTGGAAAGAGTGGCAGGGAAAAGATCATTCCAATCCAGTGTTGCTAGAACAAGTAAGTGATATATGGTACCAATACTACACCTCAGGAAGGCTATTGAGCAGAAACAAACAGGTAAGTGTGGGGTTACAGGCACCCAGGGAAGGCAGTCTGCTTTGGCCCAGGGTTTGGGGTAGAACTCAGCTAAGCCTCCCAAAGGCGGGAGTTTCCTCTCTGCTTCGATAGCAGAGGTAGTCAGACATGCTGAGATAATGAAGGGAAAAGTGTGCACTTAATTTTCATTTTGAAAGCAACAACCCCCTATGTTATTGACAGTATAGGACACACTGCATAATTAAGTCCTTTAATGAGTATTAATAAAATTGGCACATTTTTTTTTCATTTAGATTAACACTTCTCAAGCCTCGAGGATAGCTTTTGGTGGTTTAGTTGGAGCCTTTTGGGAACTCTGGGAGAAGTCTGATGTGTGAGCAAAAAAAAAAAAAAAAGAAAAAAACCCAAAAAAAACCACAAGGCCTGGGCCAGAAAATCTCAGTGGCAGCTTTGACTCATCCCTTCCCTCATCCCTGGGTCTGAGGAAGTCCAAGTCCTAGTAGGTCTCTGTGGTGAAGAGAGTTCAGATACGGCCCCAGGAAGTCTTCTTCCCCTTGTGCTTTTGTGCCACCCTTCACATTAAGAGGTAGGGCCTGTATTCCCTCCCCTGGGATCTGGACTGGCCTGTGATTTGTTTTGATCGATAGAAGGTTGTAGAATTAACAACTGCCACGCCCAGGCCTGAAGAGAGTTGGCAGGGGCTATATTGTCTCTCCAGAGTCTAGACACCATGCTAGTAGGAGATGGAGGTTGGCCGACTGCAGGATCAGAGGTTGTGCGTGAAGAGAGGCCTTGGAGAATGCTCTGGACTGAATTGCATCCCCCCAAAATTCATGTTGAAGCTCTAATCCCCAGTGTGACTCTATTTGGAGATAGGCCATTTCCGGAAGTAACTAACATCAAGTGAGATCATTAGGGTAGAGCCCTGCTGAGATAATATTAGTGTCCTTCAAAGAAGGAGAAGGAGGAGGAGGAGGAGGAGGAGGAGGAGGAGGAGGAGGGAGACCAAGGCTCTCTCTCCACCCACATACACCAAGAGACCATGCGAGCGCCCAGCAAGAAGGTCTCTGTCTACACACCAGGAAGAGAGCCTTCACAAGAAATCAAACCCCGCCAGAAACCTCTTGAATTGCCGGACTGGGAGGAAGGAAATTTCTGTTGTTTAAGCCACTCAGTCTGCGGTGTTTTGTTACGGCAACCTGAGCAGAAATACATAAGATGTGAGGCCAGCTTGGAAGTTCCAGGTCTAGCCAAGCTCCCAAGTGAATGGAAACACATGAGAAAACCCAACTGAGACCAGCAGAAAATTGCCCACCTGAGCTCTGGCCAACTACGTGACCCACACAATCATGAGGAGATTAATAAATCATTGTTCTAAGCCACTAAGTTTCAGAGCCTTTTGTTATACAGTAATAGTAACTGAAAAATAAAATCCCCCTGTGGCATCTTTTCTTTCCATTGCGTGTAGCACAGTGATCTAACCAAGCTCGTTTCGTTGCGCCCAGTTATTAGTTGGGCAGCTGTTAGCAGCCTCCCTGTGAAGGTTTTTAAACTGTGGGTCATGGAATTCAAGGAAGTCCCCAAATTTGGATAAGGAAAAATGGAACCTTTTGGAACCATGATCCTGCAATGGTATCATAGGCTTCACGACTGCTAAAGGGGTCCAGGCCCTACAGAGGAATAAGAACCCCTGAACCAGATGTGGGTATGGGCCAAAATCCCCTACAAATTTCCCATGACCCATGAGATTTCACTGAAGGCAAGTCTCAGACTGAGCCCTGCCACCTCCAAGACATTTATCCATAAGTTGGCACGAAAGCAGTTCCCACAATGTATTCTGGAAGCAAGATCAAGTTCTGGCTCCCTCTGTCTTTTTAGGAGTTCCTGTAGCATCTCATCCGAAAGGTTCATTCAAGGCAAATATTCTAGTTGCTTGTGTCAGCCGGCTCGCAGCTGGACACTATAATCACGCCTTAGAAACTTGTCCAAAAATCACAATGAAAATAGTGTGAATGAGAAGAATAATCCAATAATAATAATAATCTAGTAACAGCTAACACTTAATTGAGAACTACTCCTTATGCTGTTTTAAGTACTCAACATAAATTAACTCAGTTAAGTCCTCACTACCACCAGATGAGGGAGGCATATTATTAGACCCATGTTACAGGTGAGGAAACCGAGCTCACAGAGGTGGTTAGTATTGTGCTCAAGGTCACACAGCTCATAAAGTAAGGGAGCTAAATGAGAAGCACACCAAGGGAGTCAAGCTCCGCAGGTAGAACTCAGGTATCAGATTATTTTTATTTATTTTTATGTTTTTATTTTTTTTAAAGATTTATTTATTTATTTATCATAGACATGGAGGGGAGGGCAGAGACACAGGAGGAGGGAGAAGCAGGCTCCGTGCAGGGAGCCCAATGTGGGACTCGATTCCGGGTCTCCAGGATCGCGCTCTGGGCCAAAGGCAGGCTCCAAACTGCTGAGCCATCCAAGGATCCCCCTCAGATTATTTTTAAAGCATCCTGCCCGGCGATCACAATGTGCAGCCAGGTTTGAGAACTCATGCGTTGTGGATCTCCCTGCTCGTGGAAGAGTCGGAGTCCCCATATGACATTCAAGCCCATCCACGCGTCTTGAATACTACATAGTTCACCAATGAGAAATAATTTCTAGCATCCATTATGTTAATTAACAAAGCCTCTGACATTGACCGGAGATGAAGGTAGCTGAAAACGTGTGGCGGCCACCTCAAGGGGTTAGACTGATTTGCAAAGCTAACCAACCACCCCTGGAGCACTCTGATTAGAATGTTCTAAAGGCTGTCTATAGACCCTGAATCGAAACCCACTCATATATGCTTACACATCATGCTATCTCTGTCAAAATTATTTATTTATTCATTCATTCGCTCATTTATTTTGAGAGAGAGAGAGAGCGCGCACACATGGAGAAGGAGGCAGAGGGAGAGGGAGAGGAAGAGAATCCCAAGCAGACTCTGCGGCTGAGCACAAGCCTGATGCATGACCTCAGGTTGATCTCACAACCCTGAGATCATGACCCGAGCCAAAATCAAGAGTCCAACACTTAACCAACTGGGCCACCCAGGTGACCCTCCATTAAAATATTTTAGCTTAATTTATAGACAACATAATATATCGCCATTACCTCCATTCCCCTCTCGTGTTGAAAAACCTAACAAATCTTCCCACCTGCCCTGGAGTTTTCTAGACCACCTAATCAATAACATTAGTAGGTCTTCTGAACCACCAAACCTTCAACATGGAACTTCAAGATCAGTTGGTATCTCTCCATCCCTTGAGATCAAAATGCCTCAAGCTACCCCATCCCCCCCACCTTTATATTTTTTAACACCACTAATCAGTCAGGATCTGAGATATTATCCTCCTCGCCGACTATTATTAAGTCAGCCTGACACAGTTTCATGGATGTTGGCAGAAGACATGAGACTCCTGGGTCCGAGACAAAGGGATTTATTACTCACAGCCTGGCAAGCAGTAGAACACGATGCTGGCACTGGTTTTCCTGTCTCCCAAGTCCTGGCGGGATGACACAGAGGGGGGCGAGCTAGATGCCACACACCCAGTGCATTTGCATCCCAGCAGAAGAGCATCACGCTTGGGGAATTTATAGCTTTCACAGTGAGCGGTAAGCAAACCTGCTCTATGTGTGATGGCAAACAGGATTGCTCACCACAAACACAACCATGAGGGAGGCCCAGTAGAGAGGAGCGAGGGCCATGCATTCCGGACGTACTCAGCAGCGATGAGCTGGGACACTCAGCACCCATGTTGGGTTGCCTCTCCCAAGACCCTTTGCTTGGTTTTATTTTCATCTCAGCACCTAACTTCCTGACATTTTCTCATTAGGGTTCCTATTCATGTCCTCTAATGCCGTGGCAGCTCCGGGAGGGCAAGGACCTGTCTGTCTGTCCTGATTTCCCAACACCAAGGACGACGCCTGGCCCACAGAAGATGCTCAGTGAACGTCTGTTAAACGAATGAGTAAGACTGGCTCCAACTTCCAACCTGGGCCACAAATTCTCCATGCCAGTCAGAGTTTTTAGTTGTCGCCATACATGTCTGCCTAAGGAAACCTGTGCTGCTTGGCTTACCTCCACCCGCCCCCATACACACGCTCACTCACCCCCAAGCCCAGTTCGGTTTCCCTCTCTCAAATTCCTTCCACCTATACATCCTCCTCGATTTTCCCAAAAACCTCCCTTTTGGCCTCAGGCATGATTATTATTGCTATCATCATCCCCTTCCTCCCTACCGCTATTATTTAGTTGCAATGGCTTAAGGGTCTTGTTAACATGTAAACATCCCGAGTGGGAAGCGGAAGGAGAGGTGAGGCCAGGGAAGTAGTAACAGACCCCAGACATCTGCCTTGCTGCTTGGCAGCTGCATGCCCTTAGGCAAGCAGTTTAACCTCTCTGTACCTCAGTCGTACCATCTGCAAAATGGGAATATGACCATACCTACCCCGGAGGGTTATTCCGAGGATCCAGTGGGCTATTTTACAGCAGGCACGCAGAAGAGTGCTTTTTGGGTCATTTGCGTCACACCTCCCACAAGCCCTCCTGAGGTTTCCGAGGAATTCGTGGAGGCCCCCCGTGGGAATGCCTCCCTTGAAAGGGCAGGGGCAGGGACTTCGGTTGGCCTGCTTGCCAAGCAGTTCCCCACGCTGGCCCAGAGCTCCTGACTCCTGGGGGAGGGAGGGCGCGAAAAGCATGTTGAGCAGATACTCCCAGACGAAGTCCGATCTTTCACAGAATCGGGGGTGGGTGTTCACGCATGACTTTAATGGTCAAAAAGAAGAGGCTTGTTGAGCCAGATGGCTGAGGACCGGTTACCCCAGATTTCAAGTCTGGTCATAGTAGCAAAAGTTACAGTGGGTACCCCTATGTGGAGCTGGTTTTCTGAGCTGAGGGAGGCCCTGGACTGGCCTGCACCAGTTTTTCTCTCCAGGTGCAATTTAATTGATCGCAAGAAGCTACCTGTTTGTAGAACTTCACAAAGCACCTTACCATATACCATCGCCTTTAGCCTTTCCAGGCCGAGGAGGGAGGTATTTCCACCAGCCTCATCATTACCCCGCTTTATGGGAGAGGAACCTGAGGCCCAGAAGGCTGCAATTTAAGGGCTGGGATTTAAGCCCTGCTCCACCCCTTATGGTAAATAGAATAACGGGTTCCCAGAGATGTCCTTGCCCCAATCCCTGCGACCTGTTGATATGTTTCCTTGTGCAACCAAAGGAACCTTGAAGCTGTGAATAAATTAAGGATCCCGAGATGGGAAGATCAAGCTGGATGACCTGGGTGGGCCCTGTCACGCGGGCCCTTACAAAGAAGAGAGTAGAGTCACAGATGGGAAGACGCCGCTGCCTTTGAGGGTGAAGGGGCCACAAGCTAAGGAACGCAGAACCCTCTAGAAGCTGGAAATGGCAAAGAAGGGCATTGGCCCCTGGAGTCTCCAGAAGGAAGGCAGCTCCATCAGCATCTCGATTTGAGCCTAGTTAGACCCACTGAGGACTTAGGGCCATCAGAACTATAAAATAGTAAGTCGGTGTTGTTTTAAGCCACTTTAGATTGGGATAATGTGTTACAGCAGCAACAGGAAGCTCATACAGCCCCCACGGGGCTGCCGGGGCATCATGATGTTGTCAGCATGTGATTTTCCCAACGAATCTGTGCTCGATGGGAATAGCGCGGAGGCACGTGGGACCCAGAGAGGGCCCCCACCTACCCTGTCCCGTCAGCTCCTCGAATTCCCTGCGAGGAATTGGGAGAGGCAGGACATGTGGTGGGAGGACTGCGCTCCTGGGCTGCAGCCTGGAAGGCTGCAAACAAAGGACTCCGCCTCCTTGTGCCTATTTCCTCATCCGAGGACACACATGAAGGCAGCGCGGACTCCAGGACCCGGGGAACTTGCCACTTGGCAATCACTTGTCAGCGATCACTCTTAATGACCTTCAGTCCTTCAAAAGCTGGTTAAAATTTAAACATGGTAGGAGGGCAGGTGAGGGGAGAGATCGCTTCCTGAGCCTCCTGGGGCGGGGGGCGGGGGGGGTTCCAGACACTGTCTGGGGAACCCCGGGCCCACATCTGATGTATCCTCCTGATGGCCAAGCGGGGAAGCTCAGAGGAGTCAACGCCCAAAATCACCCAGCAAAGGAGGGGCTGAATTCAAACCCAGATCTCTCCGATTCCAAAGCCCTGTCCGAATCGCCTCTCCCACCTCAGCAAGGGCAGAGCGAAATTGGGAAGAAACAGACAAGCCCATGTTTCTGAATCTCCATTTTCTCACCCACATAATGAAGAATAACCAGAAGCATGGGAGCAATCAGAAGAGATGAGACCCACGAGCTTCCTTTACTCGCCAAAAATGCACCATTCACGTGGAAGGGGCTCGGAGGATTGCCCCTCAGCTGGGGCAGCCGGGGTGAGACTGAGGTGAGGGAGGGCAGGGGGGCCAAATGTGCACAGGGCGGCTGGGGATGGAGAGCCAAGATCGGCCCGAGGCCCTTTACTCAAGAGCCACTATTTCGAAAGGTGGCTCTGGGCCGGGCACTGTGCCAAGTGCTGGCCACTCCGTCCTCGCCAGCCCCACCTCCGCTCGAGTGGCAGATTCTTCTTCCTTCCAGATAGAAGGAGAGGTTGGGGGCGGGGGGGGGGGAGTGTGCAAGTCACCGATTCATTTTCAGCAACCACAACCCAGGTGCTGAGTGGAGAATGTTCCAGCCCGGAGTGTACTGGCCGATGGATTCTCCAGCAGGCAGTGGCCAGGCCATTTGGGGTCAGTCAGCAACCAAGTCTAAAAGCAGATGTTTTGGGGTGGAAGAGAGGTCTCTGTGCCCCATGATTTCAAGCCCTCAAGTCTGGGTTTCTTGGCCTGGAACAGACATTGCCAGTGTCTCCAAGCCAACAGCAAACAGTGTCCGTTTGTGGGGTGCTTTACAGTTTGCAAAGTGCTTTCACGTATGTGTTTCGTCTTTAACATGATTTCAAGGCTGAGGAAAATAAAGGATGGCCGTGTGAGGAATGCTTTAGGCCATAAGGGGCAGCAAACATAACTAGAGTGGTTTAAGCAAATAGATTGGGCTGTTTCTCAACACAGGAAGTCCCGGGGTCGGCAGCTGCTGGCTTTGATTCAGTAGCACAGTGATGTCAAGACGGTTGCCTCCAAGTCTCCTGGTCTCCCCTCATGGCTGCAAGTCGGCTGCCACTGCTCCGGGCATCTAGTTGCATTCTAGGCAGGAAGGAAAAGAGAGAAGGAACAATGCCAGCAGATTCTGGTTCTGTTCCTTTGCCAGAACAGTGTCACACAGCCCTCTTAGCTGCACTGGCTGTTAGGGAAATCGAGTACTTAGCTTTCTAACGTCCACAGTGGAGGAAGGAAACAGATAAAAGGCTTGGGAATGGGGCTGAACGAGTCACCCACAGGGTCTGCTGTAGTAGGAGTAGAGGCTACAGGCTAGAAGAGACTAGAATGACTTAGGATATTATGGGGCCCAGGGGCTCTCAACACGTGGCTGTACATGAGAATCGCCCGAAGATCTTTTAAAATAGTGATGCCAGGCCCTACGCCAGGCCACCTAAACAGAATCTCGGGGAATACATCCTGGCATTGTTGCCTTTAAAAGCTCCCCGATGGATTAAAACCTGTGGGGCCGGTTTTCCAGAGCTGTTCTGTCCAATATGGGCAGCCCCGAACCCCTCCTGTGGCTATTGACACTGAGTTGAAATTAATTAAGATTAAATAAAATTTAAAATTTAGTTGCTCCATCTCAACGGCCACATTTCGGAGTCAGCAGCCCCACGGGGCCAGTGGCTATGGTACAGCGCGGCCCATATAGAACAGTCCCATCCTGTGGACGGCTCCGTGGGGGGATGGCGCTGTTCCAGAGGAACCCAAGAGCAAGAGCCTGTTGGGAATATCAAGGCTCCTTAAGTCTGGCCTGATTTGGGCAGACGGGCTTGACCTGGATGGAGGCAGTGCAGGAGAGCGGTTAAGGGCAGGAACCAGGGGGGCCATACAGCCCGGGTTTTGAATCCCAGATCCCCGACTTCCTAAAGAGGTGACCAGACAAGTTATTTCCCTTCTCTTTCTCCGTCTGCAAAATGGGAATGCCACCTCCCGGGGTTGCAGTGAGAACTCCAAGCCGATTCGTGGCACATGCTACCTGCAGCCCTGCTGTCTAGGAGGGTTGACAGCTGGCCCCATCCCCGAGGGGCCCCCGCTGGACAGCCTTGTCATGGTCCTCCTCAACTCCATCTGGGACTGCGTCTAGGCTGCGGTGCTGTTCCCGATGGGCTCTGATGCTGGCACTTCCCTGCCACGCCCTGCTTTGAGTCTGACCTCCTGGTGCTCAGTTGGACGGCCCACCTGGCCCGTGTCTATAGGGCGGCGGAGAGTGAACGAATGGCTGGATAAACACTGGCCCCATCCCCGTTTTCATCCACAGAGCTTAAGCAGGGGTTTTTGACCTGTAACGAGGTCCTGGGTCGGTGGCTGCAGAGGGTGTGGGGGCAGGAGAGGCAGGCTGTGTGATCCTGAGCAGGTCACCTGCCTCCCCGAGCCGGTAGCCGCTGATGTAGAGAGCCAAGGGTTGGAGAGAGTACGGAGGACAGGCTCTGAAGGGCATGACGCCTCCGCAACACGGGTTTTTCCCTTCTTGGGGACAATCACAGCTTCTAACCAGGGTGGCTGTACATTGGTCCTCGTCCAGGGTTTCTGATCTCCGCAAGGTGACCCGCGGCTCCGATCTCGGCTCCCTGGGCTGCGCCCCCAGCCTTCCCCGCCCCTTCCCTGTCTCCAGGCAGGCTCAGCAGTGTCGGGGAGTAGGGCCCCGGGTTCGGAGGGTGTCATTCACGCCACCAGGAATGAGCAAGATGCCCCCTCCCTGCCACAGGAGGGTTCTCGGGAGGTGGGGGGGGGGGCTCCTCCCCCAGCCCGCCTCCCAGGGAAGGAAGGGCATTTTCAGATGCAACAACCTTGAGCCTCAGCACATCTGCTCCTGGCGGGCGCTCCACAGCGCGGCAGACACGCCACGATGGGTCCCAGTCATTAACTGGCTGTCAGGTTCTTCAGATGATGGAGCTAAAAATAGCACGCTATAGATAGAAGCTTCTCCCACGCAGGCGGCACCGGCTGCAAATGCAAGTGGGGAGAAGGAGCCCCCGCTCCCTCTCCCCTCCAGGAGGCCCATGCGCATCCACAGCCCCCCTGCCTTCAGGGGGGGGGAGGCCCTGCTTACTTCAGCCGCACCCCCCTGGCCCCCCAGCTGTGCCCCAGCTTCCCGGGGCGCGGGGTTCAGCTGTGTGCTACACCCTGGGTACCAGCCATAAGGCCCCAAACCCCAAGGAGACGGCGCAGATGAACCCCCATGCAGCCGCTCCGGAGGCGAGCTATTTATAGAATCCAAATATCAGCATTTTCCACCCATTTACACAAAGCAATTTCAGCCTTTTCAGATGAGAAAAGAGTGGCCCGGGCCGTCATTCATTCCGGTGCCGGAATCACATTTGGGGCCAGGAAGCCCTGATTTTATAGGAAACCTCGAGGCCGGCTCGGATTAAAGATCAATGGCCACATAAAATGTAGGCTGTCATATTCTCGCTGCGAACTTGTCCCGGTAATAAAAAATGTTGTTTTAGTAAATAAACTCAGGGAGATGCATTGCCGGGGGCTGTTTATTCCCCGCCCCCCACCCAGGCCCCCCACCCCGGGCTTCGTCCTGAGTGCTCCCAGCAAAGGACCTGGAGACGGAGAGCAAAGGAGCCCAGGGTGGGGGCCCCCGTGGAGCCCGCCGGCCATGGACCGGCCACCCAGGCACCCGGCCACCAGACCCTGGCCTCCCCAGGCACCTGCCCACCCAGCCTCCCCAGGCACCTGCCCACCCGGCCCCCCCAGGCACCTGCCCACCCAGCCCCCCAGCCCCCCGGCCACCAGACCCTGGCCTCCCCAGGCACCTGCCCACCCGGCCCCCCCAGGCACCCGGCCACCTGCCCACCCGGCCCCCCAGCTACCTGGCCACCTGCCCACCCAGCTCCCCAGCCACCCGGCCACCAGACCCTGGCCTCCCCAGGCACCTGCCCACCCGGCCCCCCCAGGCACCTGCCCACCCGGCCCCCCAGCCACCCAGCCACCAGACCCTGTCCTCCCCAGGCACCTGCCCACCCGGCCCCCCCAGGCACCCGGCCACCTGCCCACCCGGCCCCCCAGCTACCTGGCCACCTGCCCACCCAGCCCCCGGCCACCGGACCCACCCGGCCCTCCAGCCACCTGGTCCCCCAGTCACACAGCCACCTGCTCACCCAGTCACCCAGCCACCCAGTCACCCAGCCACCCGGGGACCCTGACACGCTCGCCACCCACAAAGCCCATGCCACCCTGGCTGACTCTCCGCACACACGCTTACCCTGCGGCTGCTTTAAAAAAAGGTGAAATATGTTTGTAAATAATGATGAGGCCGCAGTGGAGCAGGGCTAGCAGGACAGACAGACCTGGGGCCAAGGCCGGCCCTGCACATCCTAGCCGCCCGAGTCTGGGAAGGGCCTGATGGCCCTGAAGTTCAGTTTCTCATCTGTTGTTAGGTGGGGGCCTGTGACCCCTCCCTCCTTCTCTCTCTCTCTCTCATTGGGCAGAGTCCTGTGCAGGCCATCCGCTCCAAACATCCCCCTCCCCAACACCACACCCTGATTTGGCAAACCCACCAGAGAAGGGAGCCGGCCAGGGGCTGGCTCTTTGCCAGGCGCCATCTGATCATTGCTTGCTTCCTCCCAGCTCACCTGTCTGCCCACTGTCTGGACCAGCGGTGCTCCCACCTCAGCGTGTCCTCAAAACCATCAGGACAGCTGGCCGACCAACACCCCTGCCCCGCCACCCCGCCACCCTCACCGAGTGCCGAGCTCCGGCCCCAGGCGCTGATGGGGTGAGTGGGGTAGAGTCTGAGGATTTACATTCCTAGTAAGTTCCCAGGAGGTGCCCGATGACACCGATCCCACCATGCAGGGAGGCCCACGCTTGGAGAACGGACCTCCTGGAGAAACCAATAGGAAAGCTGAGGCTCCAGAAAGTTCTGCTACTCCTAACTGCGGCTCGTGGCGTTGCAGTGATTAAGCGCTTCAGGTTTTGCTGAGTCTGGGCCGTTGAAACACCGAGATAGGTGTTTGCACACTGAGAGGAACACTGAGAGGAACGCCATGTAGGAAGACTCGGCGTGCCTGGGGAGCCTACGGGGCCCTGGGTTAGGATCGGGCCTGCTCCGAGGCTCCCCTGAGCCACGAGCACCCGTGCAAAAGCTCCAGCCCCCAGGTGCCCTAGTGCACCCCTGCCCATCTGGGTCTTTCTAACGCTACTTGCCCCGCCAGCGGCCAGCAGGGGACAGAGAAGCAAAGCCCCAGGTAGGCGAGCTTTCCAGTCTCCTGTGGTTCCACTGTTCACCATGACCTCTAGGGATCCGAAGGGTAAGAAAGGGGTCTCCACCTCCCTGGTGTTATACCCTCCTTCTTCCTAACCCCAGCTCAGCTTTTGTGACCCACAGTGTCGCTGCTCTCTCCCCAGGGCCTAGCACAGAGCTTGGCCCACCGGGGGCGCTCACTCAGTGTCCCCGGGATGGGTGAGTGCCTGCGGTCCCCTCTCTGGCCTGTTCCTGGGACGGCCACAGCCCAAGCACCCCCCGCCAAACCCACCCCCCCGCCCCAGGCCCCCGGCCCTGGCTCTTCCTGGCGAATCCGGCTTATCCTTCAGTGTCCAGCACACACTCGAATTTTCCAGGGACCCCTCCCATCCTCCGCAGCTGCTACAATGACCCGGAGCGTTTCTTCTTTCTTCCCTCGGCCTCTCCCTCCTCGAGCCTCAGTCCCACCCCCTCTGCTTGGAAAGGATCCTTTTCTTTTCTGTGACTCTGTGTTAGATCAAGTTGCAGGCTGCTTGTTCCTTTGCTGAGGAGAACAAGAGACATTTTATTTTGCTTTGTATTTGTTTCTCCTGCCTTTCACTCCCATTTCCAGTAGTGGTCACCACGCTTGGTACGCAGCGGTGAATATTTGTTGAACTACCCCTAATTACTATTATATGGTAAATATGTGTATCATATTGTATACAACATGATGTCCCATGATACCACCAGTTAGATGCATGTGGTTTTGCATGTACCACCTCCTGTGTGCTACATACACTAGCTCTACTGAGGGCTCCTCTACATTCCTAGGGCGTTACGGACTCATGCCGTCCTCCCAGCAGCCCCGAAGGTTGCCCAAGCCCACACACTCAGTAATGGGGAGACCTGGGAATCTAGTCCTCGGGGGGGTGCCTGGTTTTAAAAGTGGCGTTCTTCGAGGGCGCCTGGGTGCCTCAGTCGGTGAAGCGTCTGCCTTCGGCTCAGGTCATGATCTCGGGGTCCTGGGATCGAGCCCCACATCGGGCTCCCTGCTCAGCGAGGAGCCTGCTTCTCCTCCTCCCTCTGCCTGGCTCCACCTGCTTGTGCGCTCTCTCTGTCAGATAAATAAATAACATCTTAAAAAGTTAAATTATAAAAGCGCATTCCTTTTTATTAGGATGTTATTTATTTTAGGGTGAGCATGCTCGTAAGTGGGAGAGGGAGGAGCAGAGGGGCGGGAAGAGGGAGGGGGGCTGAGTGCAGGGCCCGACGTGGGGCTCGGGCTCAGGACCCTGGGATCACGACCTGGGCCGAAACCGAGAGTCAGATGCCCAACCGACTGAGCCACCCAGGCGCCCCTGAAAGTGCCTTTTAAGCAAAGGGCCTTGGCCTTGGGGCTCGGCAAACCCCGGGAGGCTTCTCGAAGGCAGGGGTAGAGTCCATGGTCATTTAGAGAAGAGCAGGCGTGGCTCCGGGCAGGAGGAGGCCAGAGAAAGCGGGCAGGGTGGAGGCCCGGGGGAGGCTGCTGGCCTCTCTGCGCCTCGCTCATCCCCCTGAGGTCAGTGAACTTGGAAGAGCCGCTGCCTCCTTTGGTTGCAGGGGGAGACGATCCAAGAGGCATGATGCAGGTGTGCGGGCGTCATCGCCGCTGCAAGAGGCCTGTCGGGCCTTTGCTGGGAGCTCACGCCAGGGGTCGAGGTGCATCACCCCGGGGCAGCCCGCGGGAGGCAGACGTGCCACCCGCCACGGCCCGAGGGCTCCGTGTCCCCCGCATGATTCCCGGGGTGGCAGGCGGGGTGACACGGGTCGCCCGGCCACCTGGTGGCCTCCCTGAGGTCACGGCGCATCAGGGCCGGGGTGCCCAGCCCAGCCCATGGGTGCAGCAAGGTCAGGACGGATGGACGCCTGGGCGATGACAGCCACCCTTCCACTGCGTCCCTTGCCTTCTGACACGCCCATTGCTCTTGGCGGCCACAAGCTCGGGAGGCAACAGCAGAAACTGCATTTCCCGCGGGTGCTCATCTGGGAGGCTCATTCCCCAGTGCCTGTGGGCAGCTACCTGGGAAGGTTCCAGCAGCTGCTCTGTCCCGCTCTGTCCTCAGCAAGTCCCCTGAGGGGACCTGCCCCCCACCCAGGAAGGGAAACTGAGGACAGGGCCGGAGGTAGGAGTGTGCCCTTCTCTGGGGCCACTGAACAGGGGTAGGGGGGCCCTCCGCGGAGTCTCCCGAGAAAAGCCCAGAGCCTTCCCCACTACACAAAGGCTCCCAAGGGTGTCACCGTGAGTGTGCTTCGGGGGGGTGGGGGACGTCAGCACCCACCTCGCCAGCATCAGCAGCCACACTTGGCTCGGTCTCTAAACCCCTCAGACGAAAGAATGTTCGCCCGCAGCGAGGTTGCACAAGAATCAGCGAGAGGGATTTTCTTTGCGGTCGGCTTGACACCAGGACAATGGGCTGATGCGAGGGTGTGCGAGCCGAGTGAGGGTGCCAGACAAGCTGGTTATTTGCTTTTGTCTGAACCTTAAATCCTCTTTCTCTGGCTGAGCATGTCTGTCACTCGCGCACCTATTAGGTGGGTGTCGCCCTAAGTGGTGGCTCCTCAGTTCTGGCGTGTAGAGGAATTTCCCGGTGGGTGTGTCAGGACCGGTCCAATCCCCGGGGGTTCTGACTCCGTGAACCCAGGAAAATCCATGTTATTACACCAGAGCAACGCAGGCTTCTCTTGGAGGGGCCTCTCAGCTGGAGTTTAAGAAACGTGGTTGCCCCACGGTCCCTTCCTTCTGCATTGACTCTCTCCTCGAGGGCTAGGCCGAGGGTGCCAACCTGGGCGATGTCCTGCGCTTCCTCTTTTCCACCCCCCAGACATTGTGTCCACTCCCAGGACACATCCTCTACCTTTCATGGCTTGGGATGACCCTCACGTTCCTGTGCTCTCCCTCCTGTTTCTGTCCAAAGGTCACGCGCTGGGTCTCCACGTGGACAGCAGCAGAAGCCGTGCCTAGTGTGGTGATGAACTTTATAAATATTTTTGAGCTACTGCATTTCATATATATTAAGTATTAAACTCGCTTCAGGCCCAAAGCAGCTGCTAATGAGAAGAAAGAAAATAGATGAATTCTAACCAAAATTGATACACAGTGCTGAGGGTCAAGTATAAAGCCTCAAACCTATTGGATTGACTAAAGTTGCAAAAAAAGGAAAACACCCAGCTTTGGCAGAGGCGAGGAGACGCTCTGGCGGTGTGTGTAGGATTGTGAATTGCTAGGACCATTCTGGACAGCAATCTGGCAATATAGGACTCAAATTTAAATGTCTATTCCCTTTGACCCTAAAATTCTAGTTCTAGGAACTTTTTCTAAGGCGATAACAGAACAGGGACGCCTGGGTGGCTCAGTGGTTGAGCGTCTTCCTTCGGCTCAGGTTGTGATCTTGAGGTCCTGGGATCGAGTCCCGCATTGGGCTCCCTGCAGGGAGCTGCTTCTCCCTCTGCCTGTGTCTCTCATGAATAAATAAGTAAAATCTTTTTTTTTTAAAGGGCGTAACAGAACAAGGACACAAAGCTGTTCACTTGAGTCGTTACCCAAACATTTACTGAGCACCTACTATACACTGGGCAGAGTGTGATCAAGCAGGCAGGAGGATATGAGAGTGTAGATGGCGTATGTGTGCGTTTGGGGTGGGGGTGGTGGTTATCAGAGCAAGAGCCTGACAGCAACCTGAAAGTCCATCCGCAGATGGCCCACACCACATTTTGACAGAATACAAAGCAGCCATTTAAAATGTTGCTGTGTAGTCATTGTTGGAGGAAGCTCCCTGTGACACTGTTGAATAAAAAAAAATGCAAATTGGGAAGCAGGAAATGTCTCATTATGTCAAGTGACACATAAATGTCTACATGAGTATATACATAGAGGAAGGTGTCGAAAACTTCACTGTCAAATGTCAGAATGTTCAAAGGATTTGTTTCTGGTTCGTCGGGTGTTTTGTATTCGTCTTTCTACCTTTCTGTATTTAATTTTTTTTCAAGAGGAGGTACACAGAATGCGAATAACATCTTTGTAAACAATGAATGGGTGGATGAATGAATGAAAGAACAAACAAGGGAAAAAGCAAGATAACATCCGAGCTCAACCAACCTGGGAAGGCAAAACAGCCTTCGTGGAAGCCCTGGTGCTCGCTCACAGGCCGCCCTGGGAGGAGCTGAGCTCCTAGAGGGTACGGACTAGGCTGGCAAGTGGTAAGTGTGCATCTGTGTGGCTGCTGCCCTTCTGCGGTGTCCTAAGGTGACACACTCTCACCCCAGAAAGCCTCACAAGTCTTCTCTCATCCAACAACTGTTGGACCCCGTGATTTTCCTGGGCCTCTTCCACCTGGGAGGCTCAGAGAGGCTGAGACTCAGACAGCAAGTGAAATCAATCCGGGCCCCACTGGGCTGGAGTTGGCTGGCTGGCCCTGGGTTGTTGTTTCTTATCTGCCGAGGCTCCGTTGAACTGGCTGAGTGACGAGGCACAGCTGGGGTTGTTAAATCTTCCCCCGCAACGCATGTGCTGCTAGGATTATTCACAGTGGCTTCGGTCCCCTGCCCAAAACCCCTTTTCCCCAAAGATACCCTTCCAAGCCCGATGCACGGCTAATAAACCCAAACCCAAATTGATCTCCCAGCTGTTCTTCAGATGTGCTGCCAGCCCCCTTATCTGAGCCAAGCTGTTTGGACTTACAATAAATAGGGGCAATTTTTCATCCGGGGATTTTCATTGGTTTCAGAAACTGTTCTCATTCAGCAAAGGCTTTGTTTTTTGTTTTTAAGATAGTATTTTTTAGAGCAGTTCTAGGCTTACAATAAAATTGAGAGGAAGATGTAGAGACTTCCCATATATCCCCCTTTCCCTCCTCCATTATCAACAACACTTATCAGAATGGCACATTTTTTTTTATTATTATTAAGGATGAACCGACATTGACACATCATAATCACCAAAGTGCATAGTTTATCTAAGGGTTCACTCCTGGTGTTAAACATTCAGTGGTTTTGGACAAATGTATAAGGACACGTATCCATCATTATAATATAATACAGGGCATTCTCACTGCCCTAAAAATCCTCTGTGCTCTGCCTCTTTATCCCCTCTGCCCCCACCTCCACCCCTGGCAACCATTGATCTTTTTCTTGTCTCCATAGTTTCAGCAAAGGCATTTCAGTGGAGGCAGTAACACATCTTGGCAATGTCATAGGTTTGGAAAACTGGCTTTCTCTTACTACCAGATATACTGGCAAAAAAAAAAGAAAAAAGAAAAAAGAAAAGAAAAGAAAACCTCTGTTAACATAGCTTGGTTCCTCCATGGCTGCATGGTTTGCTCATGAGAAAGAAAAAGGCACAGTGAATGCCCCGTCCCCACAGCTTCCTTCCATCCAATTGGGACAGAACTTCAAACAACTGGCCCAGGTGTAAAAGGAAGGCTGGGAATTCAACACTATTGATCAGCTCAGTACTAGGCAGTTGGGGAAAGAGGAGAGGTGTGGTTCTTTGGAACGACGTGTCTGGAGGTTCACGAGGACAAGAGCTGCAGACCGCTCTAAGCCTTGGACTCTGTAGCCACGGCGGTGGGAGAAATAACAATTTCAACAACAAATATTTAGGGTGGAGCTTGGCCTTTCATAGAGTGTGTGCCCATGTATAATCCCATTAGCTTCAGTTGCAAACCAGATTCTCCCTCAGATGCATAGCACCCAGGGGCCATGCAGGATCCATTTATTCATTCGTTCATTCCTTTATGGGCAAACACTTACCAGGCACTCTGCTAGGTAATTGTACTACCCAGGGTATGCCAGAGAAGCAAAGCTGATATGATATTTATATACAAAGGAAGAAGTTTAAGGAATCTATGTATGATTATGGAGGCTGACAAGTCCAAAATCTGCAGGGTGGACCAGCAGGCTGGACAGCCAGGAGGAGCTGATGTTGCAGTTCAAGTCCCAAGACCATGTGCTGATAGAATTCCCTCTGGCTCAGCGGAAGTGGGGCTTTTGTTCTAGTCAACTGGTTGGATGAGGCCTTCAACTGATGGGGCAAGGCTCACCCATATTATGGAGGGCAATCTGCTTTACTCACTGTCAAGTGACTTAAACGTTAATCTTATCCAAAAACACCTGGCAGAAACATCCAAAATAACATTTGGACCACATATCCAGGCACCATGGCCCACCCGAGTGGACACAAAATTAAGTATCACACGAATGAAGGCACCGAGATGAGTCAACTCAGCCCCCAAGAAGATTGAAGACTAGCAGTAGGAGCAATAGCATGTCCTAGAAGGGCAGTGCCACAGGAAGTGATACATGCTGTACGAGAGACACACATAGTGCGGGAAATCTGAACGGCATTTCGTTTGGCCACAGGTAAGAGGTGAAGGAGCACGGGGTCCACAGAAGGCTTTGTGAAGCAGGAGAATTTGAGTGGGCTCCTGAAGGATGGGTGGACTTGAGGTGGGTGCACACAGAGGGAGGAACATGGCACTAGGCAGGTGGAAGAGCCTGAGCAAAGAAAGATTTGAACCTGTTCACGGAGCCGCCAGGAATGGATTACAGGTGTGTAGAGAAGTAACACGCAATATTGCAATCCACAGAGCAGACCAAGGCGTTGCACCCGGCTTGAAAGTGCTCCTGCTTGTCCCTTTCCAGCTCCCTGCTCCCTGTGCTTTAACCTCTCTCTCTGCCCCATTACAGTTAACAGCCCAGGTTCCAGGGAGGCTGAGCCTGAAGGCCGCGCCCTGCTGGGCAGCGCAGGGAAGGGCGGGAAGATGGGTCCTGGGGCCTCGGAACACGGCCTCGGGGCACGGAGGAGGCTTCCGTGGGACAGATGCTGGAGGTCCACAAGCCTCTGGCGATGCCTGAAAACCCTGATGGGAATATGAGCAATGGGGACGCCTGGGGGGCTCAGTGGTTGAGCATCTGCCTTAGGCTCAGGGCGTGACCCCAGGGTCCTGAGATCCAGTCCCTCATCAGGCTCCCTGCATGGAGCCTGCTTCTCCCTCTGCCTGTGTCTCTGCCTCTCTCTCTCTCTCTCTCTCTCTCTCTCTCTCTCTCTCCTCTCTCTCTGTCTCTCATGGATAAGTTTAAAAAAAAAAAAAAGAAGAAGAAGTACGAGCAACAACTGTGTATTGAACACTTGGTGCCCGCCAAACATGGACAGATTCCACCGTATGGTCGTTGCTGTCACCCCCCATTTTATCCCTGAGGAAACAGCCTCCAGAATTTAAGGAACCTCCTCAAGGATCCCCCCATCAAAACAGAACAGGAACATCCAGTCTCAAACCCAGATCTCCCTGGTGTAAACCCCAAGCTCTTGCCACCTCAGTGGTTCAGAAACACCTGGGGAGAGTCTGAGAAAGTGGGGGAATCCAGGCCCCCGACCCCCTAGACATATGCATCACTTGGCCTGGGGGGGGGGGCGGTCCTGGCATCCTTCACTGGCAGCCACTGCCCCAGATCATGGGGGAAGGAGCGACTCCTGCTGGCTGCTCTCACAGAAGCATGTGACCCCCTTGGCACCCCAAACTTCCAGCAGCCCAGGGCGACCCTAACTTGGACAAAACACCGCCCTTTGGATTATGTGACTCCTGCACTCCCCACCCCCCCGGCCCCGACTCAGAGAAGTGCCCTGTCATCTAGAGAGTGCAAGTGAGGGGACGGGGGGTGGCCTAGGCCAAAACAGGAGACTGCTCCTTCTCTTTTTACATTTGTCCTGTCAGTAGAAAACACGCTGTACAGTCAAAAGCAGCTGCAGCGGGAAACTCAGGGATGTGGGCTCCTGGCTTGTCACAGCTACGATCCACGTTCTGTTCCACTCCACTTACGAGCACAAATGTCCCTGCAATATTCCGGGAACGGTGTACACAGCTGGTCCCACCACACACACACCTCCTCCAGGGCCAGGAAAGGGGCTGTTCGAGGCAGGGCATGGGCCTGACTCCACGTCTGGGGTCGATTTGGATTTTTAATTGTTGGGCTGTAGGGATGGGGTGGGGGGCGGTCATATGCGGGAAAGGTTGGGTTATTTGTTTGTTTCCTGGAGTTGGCCAAATGTAATCATTCAGGATTTCTTTTCTGAACATTCTTCTTGCTTTAAAAAAAAAAAAAAATGCCTGGGCTGCATTTTTGCTTTTATGGCCTCTCCCACGAGATCAGCTTTTATTTCAAAAGTAAAACCCCAGCACAAAGGGTAAGGAAGCTTGCAAACCTTTTGAGGATGGCTGTATAGCATGAGCTCTCATTAAAATGCTTCCATAACTTCTGTGTTATCAGGAAAAGACCTTTGTACTTAGTCTAGAAACTCAGGTTCCTTCTGATTTTTTTACCCTGTGATTCTCTTGTGCCCAGCACAGTGCCTGTCACATGGTACTAAGCAATTTTTTTTTTTTTCAAAGAACAACAGCAGAAAAGAAGGCTTATTGACCAACTAGCTTTGGTCTTCATCAGCAAGTTGCCTCAGGGACTTCAGTATTACATGAAATGCGAAATTATTACCAAACTGAATTTTAATGAAACATTTCACCATTGGGGGAAATTTTAAGAAAAAAAAAAAAAGCAAAATTTATCCTATGTTTGTGGTTACCATTTTAACATGATTCTATGAACAAACAAACAAAACTTTAAAACGATGTTCAGGGGCCATGGAGCCTGCCGCTCCCTCTGCCTGTGTCTCTGCCTCTCTTTCTCTCTAGGTCTCTCATGAATAAACAAATAAAAAAATAAAATCTTAAAAAAATAATAATAAATAAATAAATAAATAAAATAATGTTCAGAGGGGGGAAAAAGAAACAGAAAAATAGGAGTGGAGCTGGAGAGCATGGTATCTATTTCTAAAATGCAATAGAAAGATGTTTGGATCTAAGACTTAAGACCTTCCTCTCAAACTGGTCATTATTCAACATTCTTTGTCTACAACCGAAGATGAATCAACCTATCTGGGCTATACAGTCAGACCACATTTCTCCTTCGTGCCCAAAAGGCTGTTGTTAGGGTCTCTGATAAACATCTGACAAGATCAAGGCTTACCAAGTCTTCAGCATTTCCCAGATCCACATTAACCCCATCCCCAAAAGACATATAGTGGGTTTGGCATGACTTGTTTATAGTGAACCCACAAGAGTACCAGGTGATCACTTCTTTCTTCCAACCCACGTATGCCCAAGCTATCTAATATTTTTACAGGGGATTGTTATCACCCCAGTCTGGAGTCTCTACAATTTATCCTTTTCTCCTTAAAAAAAAAACAAAACAAGACAAAAACAACAACAACAACAACAAAACCTAGGAGAACCCTTTCCATCCCTGGCTCTCTCCCACCAATCCCCTATCTCTTGACTCCTCACTGGACGCAGGCAGCAACTGTATGGCCACTTCAGCAAGTTTTCCAGTGTTCCTGGGGTACAGTTGAGCTGAGCCTTGGGAATGGCCCTAAAGTAGCTCCATATGCTTTCACTCTCTTCCTGGTCTTAAGAATCTGTTCACTCGTTCCCTGAACGGTCATTTAAAGGTCAGCCTCTCTGAGGAAGCTAGGAGCAAACTAAGTGCCGTCATGGTCTGTTCTGGGCTTCCACACACGCTCACATTCTGTGTCATGACACCGACATCTGCCGAGGAACATACAGTGTGTTGGACAGTGTCCCCGGGGCTTTATTTACAGGCTCACAAGTGATTCTTCCAACAACTCAGGGAAGAAGGAACAGCTATTAACCTGGTCATGCAGATGAAGGAACTGAAGCCCAGAGCCGGTGAGTAATTTCGCCAAGGTCACACAGCTCAGTGGCAGAGCTGGTGTCCAAACCCATGTCCTGACCACTGCGCTACACTGATCTGTCCCTTCTCTGTCATCTTTTCTGAACTTAGCTTTATGGTAGGATGGGATCGTGGGAGATGATTCTCTTTTCTGTTAATTTTTTTTTTTAATCTGGTGAGTAGTTTACAAAGCCCGTTCAGGTGGCCCTAGGAGCACTGAATGGGAAGCCTCGCCAATGAGGCTCCTCTTCTGCCTCCTGCCTCATTCCCCATCAGTCTCTTCAGGAGCCACAGCCCCAGGCGAAGACGGTGGCAGGGACTGAAGTGTCCTCTCTGGAAACATCGGCCACAAGGAAAGACTTGATGTTACGGGTTAAATTGCGTCCCTCTACAATGCATACGTTGAAGTCCCAACCCCAGTATTTCACAAGGTGACCCACCTTGTTTGGAAACAGGGTCATTGCAGAGGTGATTAGTTAAGACAAGGCCATGCTGGAGGGGGGCAGACACTCGTCCAACATGACCGGTGTGCTTCTAAGGAGAGGAAGTTTGGACACAGACGTACACAGGGCAAACACCATGAGGAGGCATAAAGGTGAAGACAGGGGTCAGGGTGACGTGTCAGAGGCCAAGGAGTGTGAACGGTTGCCAGCAAAGCACCGGAAGCTGGGAGTGGGGCACGGAACAGGTTCTCCCGCACGGCCTCAGAAAGAACCAACTCAGCCGACACCTTGGTCTTGGACTTCCAGCCTCCAGTCGGGAGACGGCACATTTCTGTTGTGTAAAGGGCCCCCTTTGTGGCACCTGGTTACAGGAGCCCTAGCAAACTACTACACTGAATGTCAAACAGTAAAGAGGGACGAAGGCCATCCCAGCCAACAGGATCCTCTGACCCCCCACCTAGGTGCCCCCTTTCTCAGGAAGCCTTCCCCAAGGCCCTGACGATGGTCTACAGAAGAGTCAGGCTGGCAGGGGGCGGTGGGGGGCTGGAGCTTCCTGGCAGAAGAGGAGGCCAGGGGCTGGTGCGGAGTCGGGGCTGCAAAGAGTATCACGCTAGCGTGCGTATTCGTGGTGAGCTCGGGTGCAAGGTGGGGGTGAGGCGGGTAGTGGTAGCTGAATAAAGAGCCAGTCCTCTTATTGCACGGATACTCTCTCTCTTTTATTTAAATTATTTTTTTTAGGGCTGCCAAGTGATTTTTTTTGTCTGAGAATTTGTTTTTTCTGTGAAGATAGGGGTGGGGAATGAAGCACCTACGAGCCTCCCACGTGGGCTCCATCCCCCGCCCCCCAGACTGGGGGAGGTACTCCTCCCCCACACTCCCATGCACCCCCTGCATGACCATGCCTGACCCAGTGCGGGCCTCTTGGGTGGGTGGGTGGGTGCTGGTGTGCATGGGAGGGGAGGAGAGGGCCAAAGAACCAGGAAGATGGAAAAGTAGAAAGGGGAGGGAAAGAAGCAGCAGGATATTTTGTAAAGGTGGCGGGGAGGGTGGTAAAAAGGAAGGACAAAGAGGGAAGGAGAGAAGGGTCAGAAGAGCGGTGGTCAGCCACTTTCCTGGTGGGGATCCACAATTCCATTTCTGATCCTCTTGGGACCAGATGTTTTCCATACTCAGATTTTGGGGGTTTTGAGGAAGATACAATGGCCCTCTCTGCCTTTGGGCCATCTTCTCGGAAACCATGCGAGCCCAGGGGAGGAAGGAGTGGATGCCCAGGCTTGGCGGGGAAGAAGCAAGGGGAGGCAGAGTTCCAAGTAAGCCGCTGGCCTGTGTGGCCGTGGAAGCCACAGGTGCGGAAATAAGGAAGGCCAGAGGCCAGGGGCTGCGCGCCTACTTTCTAGAACGTTGATGCAATGGATTGAGGACATCCATCACCATCCGACCGCAATGACCACCTTGGAGCAACCCGCCTTGCACGTACCAGAGCAGTAGGTCCCTTTGGGTCCTTTTCCCTGGACCTGTGACTTTCAGGAGTAGTTCTGTTTTCATCTGCGGCGACCTGTCACACCTGTATAATAAATCATGGATTCTGCTGTGTTAGCTGAAGAAAAAAAATATATAAAACAAGATACCAGGGGGCATAGTTCATATGGGGTAGCAGCATCCTGTATGCAAACACATGGATTTCTCCGGAGCAAAAATGGATGAATATTCACATAAAGTGGAATAAATGAAGGCTAAAAAGAGCCCTGCATTCAAGTCAGATTTAAAATATATATAATTTTTTATTTATTTGAGAGAAAGAGAGAGCACAAACAAGGGGAGGGGTCAAGGGAGAGGGAGAAGCAGGCTCCCCGCTGAGCAGGGAACCCGACGTGGGGCCAATCCCAAGACCCAGGGATCATGACCTGAGCCAAAGGCACATGCGTAACCCACCGAGCCACCCAGGCGCCCCAAGTCAGATTTTCTTAAACTTCAGATTTTCTTTTTTTTTTTTCTCAGATTTTCTTAAACTTCAGATTTTCTTAAATTTCAGATTTTCACAGGATTCGGCCCTGGGATGATGTTCACGGAGTGCGGCTCTGTAAAGGAACAAAAGCCAAGCCGAGATACAAATCTCTGCTCACGCTTCTCATTTCGAAGAAGCGGGGAGTCCTCCGGCAGAGAGAGCCCTCCAAGGTCACGGGCTACGTGTGCTTGGGGCGGGCTTTCCGAGGAACCTATCGAACAAACCATTTGTTCAAAGTATATAAAAAGACAGAGCTTTGTTCTCAATCCAAGGAAAAGAGGCAGGGACAGAAGTCTTCTCAATGAAACTCAAATCTTTCCTTTAGTTCCAGATCCTCCCCCGTCCTCCCCTCCCTAATAAACCATATTTCCCTGGGAAAACATCCTACAGATGTCTTCCCAGGGCCCAGCTGTCCCAAGCTGGATGGTCTACAGCGTCTGAGCCCCCAGGGCAACTCCGAGGACCTACTAAGCGTTGAGAAGGCCCCCTTCCTATAGGATTTGCCCTTGAGCCTGGCTGGGCTCATTCTCGCCTGGTTGAGGCAGCTGCCCACATGCCTCTGCTGTCGCTCAAGGCTCGCAAAGCCGATCCAGGCTCATCCCTCCACCTCCTCAAGGGGTGAGGGTTAGGATGGGGCAAGAGGGAGGAGAATAAAGTTCAGGGCCAGGCAGGTTTGGCTTTCAGTCTTGTCCTTGCCACCTGCTTTGCGACCTTAGGCTTTGTGACTTAATCTTTCTGGATTTCAGTATCCCCCTGCGTAGAAAAGGGAATAAGGATTTCTCTTGTAGGATTGCGGCAGAGATGAAGCCAGATGGCGTATGATCATACATGAAAAGCCGAGGTCCTCAGTATATAGCAACCACTCCTGCGTCTGCTGCTCCGTGAACCACCCAGTGATATTCTTGGAGCCGGGGGCCCACTGTTGCCTAGGCGGTACGTCGGAGGTGGGGTGATGGGGGGTGGCGGGCTTGGAAGACGTCTGGAGCAAGGCCCCAAGCTTCTCCCGCACGGGTCCACACTCCCCACATCTCGGGCGATTCCGCAGTTTGGGGGGGACCCTCCAGGGACTGTCCTTAGAAGGTTATCCTGGGTCTAGGGCTGGTCCCTGTAGAGGTAGGTTGATCTCAGAACCACTTCCTCCAAGATGTCAGTGTTTGGGAGCATCCTCGGCCTTCCCACCAGCCCATCCGTGAGTGATCTCGCCTCCCTGGGGCTGGTAGACCGCGACAGCTGGCCCTGCCTGGGGCGGACACCCCACGACCGGGGCACATCTGTGCAGGCCGCAGCCCATCCGTTCTTATCAAGCTAGCCGGTGTGATGATTGGCAGTTCCCAGGTCCATCAGGGAGGGGACCCAGCCAACACAGGGTGCGGGGATTGATGCCCAGCGTGGCACCAAGGCCTCCTCAGCTTCTAGTCCACGTCAGGTCAGGTTCTGGAAAGACTGGCTACACACATCCCTATAGTCTGTGCTGTGATCTTCGCTCCTGGTGTCTCCCTGTGGAGCCCTCACGGTCCAAGTTGGTTGTGTGAGCTCCAGCCGTCACATCTGCGCTCTGCTTGCTTCCCAGGGCTCCACCCCCCCCGCCCCCCGCCCACACCAGCCGGTGTGACCATTCCTGGTGCTCACCTTACTGACCCGTGGGGTGGTTTCAAGCACGTCTACATGTTCCCTGACACTCCCACGGAGAAAGGCGGAGGTCCGTGCCCCCTCCCTGCATCTGGGCCAGCATCTGTGACTCACTTGCCACCCCTAGAGTGCAATGGGAGACAGACAGGTAGTGCAGATTAGAAAGGACGTGCCGACTCCACCTGGGGCTCTGGGGGTGCTGGCCCGGGGTTCGGGGAGCCTCCCCTTCAGAAGTCTCGTGCCCCAGAACCAGCAGGCTGAAAAGGCCGCACCTGACTAGGGACAACACTGGTATCAGGACCAGCTGAGCGGCAGTTCCCAAGCCACACGTTCTCCCAAGAGCCTGTTAGGGGACAGCAGGGTGCAGCGTTGGGGTGCAGCCTCGGGAGGCCGAGCGCCAGGGTCCGCGTGCCACTTTATCCACTCGCTGGCCGTGTGTCTTATGCAGGCAATTTTATCTTCTTATCGTGCCTCTGTTTCCCCCACTCTTAGATGGGGATTATAATGGTCCCTTCTTCACAGAATTGACATGAAAATTAAATCGGTGACCACATGGGACTGGCTGAGAACCGGGTCACACTCAATATTACCTTGTCCTCTTTGCTTCGTGGCACCCGTTATTTCCTGGGATTACTGTGTTTCCTCATTTACAGGCCTCTCTGCGCTAGGATGTGAGGGCACAGGGCGTGTGCCACGTGTACGATCCTTGCTGCTGGGTCACCCCCACCCACCGGAAAGGGGTCTGGCATTGGGGGAGCACTCGTGTCCGTTTAGATCGGGTTTGGCTAGGTAGCAAGTGAATCATGACCGTAGTCGTTTCCGAAGGGAGCCGTTTATCCGCCTCTTACAAAAAATGCCTGGAAGGGTGTGGCCCAGGGAGAGTTTTGTGATGCTGTTGTCATCGTCACAGGCCCAGACTCCTACCCAGCTACTCCACCAGGCTTGTCCACTTCGTGGCTCAGGATGGTTGCTTGAGCTCCAGCCGTCACATCTGAATTCTGTGTTAGGAATAAGGAAGCACAAAAATGGGAATTGCTTCCCTTTTAAGGAAACCTGCCAGCAGTCCCACGCGATAACTCCGCTGACCGCTCACTGGCCTGACCTTTCTGTGTGTGGTTGCACCTCCTGACACCAAAGCAGGCTGGGAACTCAATTCATTGGAAGGGTGCCACTCTTCCCAGGTAAAGCTGGGGTTCTAAGGGAGAGGGGGAAAGAAGCTAGCAGCCCCCAGCCAGTGCTCAATCTTAGACAGATAGATACGGGGGTGGGGGCTCTTGCATCCATGCCCGGCGGAACCCCTGGGGTTGGAGGCCAGTGGACCCATAATTTGTGAAGACCGGGCTATGAGCAGTGACTAAGTCAGAGTCAGAAGGGAGGACGCAGGCTCGAGGAGAGGGCTGAGCAGGGCAGAGGCAGCCAGCATTCGGGCTGTGGCATCCCCCCTCCTTCCCATAAGTGAGGTCCCCCCAAATCACCGCCAGGGCAATCCCTGGGCACAGGAGAGGTGACACTGAGGCTGTGGGGTGGTGTGGGCATGGCCGCGAACCAACCTTCCCCACTGGCCCTTCAGCCCAGCCCTCATCTACTTGGTGACCGAGGGCTCTCCCCGACCGCTGGCACGGAGGCAAAGCTGGCACCTGCAGCATGGTTGGCGGGAGTGCCAGGGGGCCTGTGGGCACGGGCGGGTGGACATCCTGCTGACGAACGGGGAGCCCCGGGGCCAGGAGTGCACACACTCCACTTGGTCTCCTGGGTCCCCAGAGCTCTGCTCTCACCCCTGGGCCTGCATCATCCCTGGGTCACCTGACAAGGCTGGTCTCTAGAGGATTCCAGAAACAGGTGCTGAGCCACAAGCATCTGCTTCCAAAAGGGGAAGGCGGGGAGCCACACTAGGGCCATCCCAGGCCATCTTGGGCCATCCTGGACCATCCTGGACCATCCCAGACTTATCCCGGGCCATCCCAGGCCATCCTGAGCCATCCTAGGCCATCCCAGATTCATCCTGGGCCATCCCAGCTCATCCCGAGCCATCCCAGACTCATCCCGGGCTGTCTCTGGCCATCCTTTGGCAACCCAGACAACCTCAGACTCATCTCAGTCCATCCCTGGCCATCCTGGGCCATCCCAGGCTCATCCCAGCCCACTCTGGGCCATCCCAGGCTCATCCCAGGCCATCCCAGTCTCATTCCAGGCCATCCCAGACTCATCCTGGGCAGCCTGGGCCATTCCAGGCCATTCTGGGCTCATCCCGGCTCATTCCAGGCTATCCTGGGCCATCTCAGGCTCATATAGGACCATCCCGGGCCATCACAGGCTCATCCTAGCCCCCGGGCCATCCTGGGCTCATCCTGGCTCATCCTGGGCCATCCCAGGCCATCTCGGGCCATCCCAGGCTCATCTTGGGCTATCCTGGGGGTATCCTGGGCCATCCTAGACTCATTCTGGGCCATCCCCAGCCATCCTGGGCCATCCCGGGCCATCTCAGACTCATCTCGGGCCATCCCCAGCCATCCCAGGCTCATCCTAGGCCATCCCAAGCCATCCCAGACTCATCCCAGGCCATCCCGGGCCATTCTAGGCTGAGCACACAGGCCCAGGGCCTTTTCCCGGACTCAGCCTCTCAGTAGCTCACTGAGCTCCCAGGCGCCTTCTGGCCTCCACCCCAGTCTCATCGGTGACACCAGAGCCCTGGGGACGTGCCCCCTGGCCTGGGTCTGAATTCTCCGGGTGACAGGCTCAGAGGGCTGTTTCCAAAGTTCTGGCCATCTCTGTCCTCAGGGACCAGGGGTGCATATTTGGCTAACAGACGACCCCCCCCCCACCTCCACCACCCAACCACCGTCCACACCAACACTGGCCTCTTCAGAGCCTGGCTTGGAGGTGGGCACTGACGAGGGACGGGGCAGGGAGTTCATCTGCTCTGGAAGAGCGCTCACCCCAAGCAGAGCACCAGCCTGTGCCCCGCACACCTATTATCCTATTTGATCTCCATCCTACGAGGTGGAGACTATTGCTATTACCCCCATTTTACAGATGAGGAAATTAAGGCCAGAACACAGAAACTGCTTATCCTGATTTCGGGGCGGGACACCCAATGGGCAGCCTGTACTCATTTCATTTGAGCCTTTTTTTTTTTTTTCATCAGTGATGAGATTATTTTTAAGGGCATATCTGTGGTTTAAAAAAAAAAAGTATTTCTGCCCTGTGGGAATGTCTGGATTTGTCTTCGATGCACAATTTTTCATCAGCACCAGGTGCAGAAAAGGCTGAGGTGGTTTGAAAGAGCCCAGAACATTCGGGCAGGATGAACTACTCCCCGGAACGTAGCAGCACCGTGGAGAGCACCCGCCTCCCGTCTACCAGGGGCGGACTCCTAGGAAGTCTTACGCCGAATGCTTCACAGTCCTTAGATCTCGTCGCTCCGTCCCTGCGGGGAGGTGTCGTCACCTTCCCCACCTTGTAGTTGATGCTGAGGCTTGTCGAGATCGCCTGCCCCAAATGACACACGTCACGCGAACCGGCTCTCGACGCGCATCGGCCCACCACGGCCCAGAGCGAGATCCGAGCGGCCCCCTTGGGTTTTGTACAGCTCACAAGCTAAGAATAGGTCTTACACTTTTAAGTGATTGGGGGGGGGGGGGACATCCAAGAAGACCGATATTTCACAACTCGTGAAAATTATCTGAAATTCAAATTTCAGTGTCCATAAATAAAGTGTTATTGGAACACAGCCAGGCCCGTCATTTACATATTGTCTGTGGCTGCTTTCGAGTAATTACGGCAGGGGCCGTATGGCCTGCAAAGCCTAAAATATTTACTACCCGGTTCTCGACAGGAGAAGAGCGCCGGCCCCTGTCGCGTGATTCTGTCTAAAACCCTTATTGCCAAGTTTCCAGGAAAGCTCTGAGGCCGGGCCCACAGCCCTGAGTTTCGAAGGCCCTACCCTCGGAATGAGGCCAGACGAGACACCTGAGTCGTCAAACTTCTCTTGGGCTTCACGGAAAAATAAGGGTCATCCCGGTGCCCCGGGGTGGGTGGCTCAGTCGGTTAGGCGTCCACCTCTCGATTTCGGCTCAGGTCATGATCTCAGGGTGGTGAGATCGAATCCTGGTCGGGCTCTGAGCTGGGCGAGGAGTCTGCTCGATTCTTTTCCCTCTCCCCCTGCCCCTCTTCTCACCCTCTCTCTCTCAAAAAATAAAAATAAAAAATAACTAAGGATCATCACCACGCCCTGCCTGGCTCTGAAGACCGTCAGAAGATGAAAATACAATAATGGATGTGAAAGCATCCCTGTAGTCTGGAAAGCACTCTGTAGAAACGAGAGGGATCACTGCAGTATTTGATTCAGAGGAAGGAGGTTGGTAGGAGGGAAATAAGCCGGTGGGGCGGAGGGGCAGGGGCTGGAGGGAAATTCGACTTTGCTTCTGCACACGATTCATCAATAATTAAATACAAGCCTGCACGAAATGGCCTTTGTCATCAACCCCGTGCCCCTGGCTCACGTCCTGGTTTGTGTGGCCTGGCACTCGAATCCACCGGGCAGCGTTCACGTCGGAGGCCGGTGCCCCTGCCCCGAAGCGGCCGAGGGGGCCTGCCCCGGCCTGGCCGTCGTCCCAAGGCATGGGCTTCCTGCCCAGGGCAGCTCCACCCCAAACTCGCCCTGTTCTTTCTGCTCCCTGGCTCGCCATGTGGCGCAGGAATCCACGTGGGTCTTTATTCCAAACTCGTTAAAGCGAGTATCCCTAGAGGAGCCCAACAGTAAACCGTGTTCCCGAATTCTACAGCGCGAGCAAGTTCGTGGGTCATTGGTTCACCCCGTACCGGCCGAGGCCCCCCCACGTGCCGAGGGCACGGAGGGAAGTTTGATGCATCAAGGCCCCCCCACCTCCGGCAGAAAGGCGATCCGAGGGGCCGGCAGGGAGAAATGGGATCTGATGCCACCAGCCCTGGGGTATTCGGAGCCGCTGCCGGCTAACTCCGGGGTGGGGTCCGGGGCGGCCCCGGGGTGGGGTCCGCGGCTGCCGTGAGCCCCCCCTTTACAGGAACAAAGGCCAGGCTGGAGCCCAACAGCAGCCCTGCTCGGCCGGCCTCCCCCGCGCCCCCCGGCCCCATGCCCAGCCCCCAGGTCCCCCCAACCGCTGGCACTGTGCACGCCTGACACTCGGCCGATCTTTTAAAACCGAGAGGCAAACAAAACCGTGCGCAGAATTGGATGTTTATTTCCACCATCTGCGCGGCAATCCAAGTTCAAGTTATAATGGCATCCGCTCTCCATCGGTATTAGGGGCCGTTCAAACAGCCACAGCCATTTACTGATTATAAACACACGCTGGGAAAAAAAAAAAAAGGGCGGCAAGTGGCATGTGGCCCCGCACCTGCTGCCTTTCCGTGCGTCAGTCAATTTCACGCCTAGGAAGCGCGGGCTCCGTGGGGACGGCTATAGAAGCAGTCTGGTGGGTTGTCAGTTTTCCTTTTTTTTTTCCCCCCTCCTTTTTTTTTTCCTGGGGAACAGCGTAAACCAAGTATTGGCCCCGATATACTCTTATGGCAAATAGATGGGAATAAATGGGAAATAGCAATCATAAATGCAACCTCCACCACCCCCCCCAAAAAAAACCCCACCAAAACCCAAAATGCTGAATTTCCTAATGTTAAAAGGTCCGTGTGCTTATAAGTGGTAGATTGAAATCAGAGAGTATTTTTACTGGTCTTCAGAAAGTTCCGGGGTTGCTGTGCCAAAGGCTCCTGCCCCCCCTACCCTCCTGTCCCCCCTACCCGGGAAGGTTGGAGTCACCAGCGAACAGGACATACATTGGACACGGTGGGAGCAGCCAGGGGAAGCTGAAGAAACAGACCTCCATGCATTTTACAAGGAAATGAAAGTTTACCCGAAAGCTGCGAAAATGTTCTCCGAATCCACTTTTTACCTTGCAAAGGGTTTGCTCTCCCCGTGCTTCAGCCCTGGCCCTGCCCCGGGGGCAGCTGTCCGCCGGCGATCCGCGGGCCAGTGCGACTGTCTGTTCAGTGGGGGTGCGGCGGGGCTCGGGGGGCTCCATCACGTTTCCAGGTTAACAGGGGCTCGGGGGGCTTGGTTCCGTTGTTTGGGGCTCCCCGCCCGGCTTCCTAGCTGAAAGTCCTCTCTGCCTGTGTGGTGTGAGGGACCCGTTTGGGGTCGGGGAGAGCAGAAGAGCCCCTCTCAGCGTCTCGTCCACTCCAGCCCTCCAAGGCCCCCCCAGGCCCATGTGTGTCTCTCAGGAATGAATAAATAAAATCTTTTTAAGAAAAGAAAAGCTGTTAGAAAACACCGTCTCGAGCGTTTCGCATCTCCTCTCTGCACTGACTGCACTTTCACTGGCATCTCGAGCTGCTTCTCACCTCTTCGCCTTTTTCCACTAAAATCTATCCTTAGGAAATCTTTTTTTTTAAGATTTTTATTTATTCATAGAGAGAGAGGCAGAGACAGAAGCAGAAGGAGGAGCAGGCTCTCTGCAGGGAGCCCAATGTGGGACTCGATCCCAGGACCCCGGGATCACGCCCTGAGCCAAAGGCAGACATCCAAACGCTGAGCCACCCAGGCGCCCCTACCCCTAGGAAACCTTATTTGGATCCTGACTCAAGTGTAAAAAGAAAGGTAATTAGAAAAATGGACACCGACAGCATATTTGATGATATCAAGATATTACAAGTTTTTAAAAACTGTGATAATGGTGTATCGTGACTTTTTTTTTTTTTAAGAGTCCTTTACTTTGGAGATACATATTGAAAGGAGATGTCCATGAAGTGATGCCTGAGATTTGATTAAAATAAGGTGGTGTTGGGGACACAAAATGAGATGCAAGTTGTTAAGTGTCAAAGCTCAGTGATGGATACAGGCTTCATTTTGTGGTTCTCTCTGCTTTTATACATGCTTGAAATTTTCTATAAAACTTTTTTTTTTTTTTGTCTTTGTTTTAAATAATCTGCTCCTGGGGCTTCTGGGTGGCTCAGTCTGTCAAGAGTCTGTCTTTGGCTCAGGCATGATCTCAGGGTCCTGAGATCGAGCCCCGCATGGGCCTCCCTGCTCAGCGGGGAGCCTGCTTCTCCCTTTCCCTCTGCCTGCCGCTCCCTCTGCTTGTGCTCTCTCTCCCAAGTAAATAAATAAAATCTTTAAAAAATAAATTAACTAACCCACTCCTAGGGAAACAAGTGATAAACTCATCTACACCAAGATGCTGCTGACAAGGATACATAGCAGCTCTCAACTTCTTAATGTACCTGTATTTTACTTTAAGATTTTATTTATTTTGAGAGCCCGCACGCACATGCAGCGGGAGGAGCAGAGGGAGAGGGAGAGAGAATCTCAAGCAGGCTCCATGCTTAGTGCAGAGCTGATGCGGGGCTCCCCCCCCAAGATCATGACCTAAGCGGAATCAAGAGTCAGATGCCTAACTGACGGAGCCACCCAGGCACCCTGATGTATCTGCATTTTATTTTAAGATTTTTATTTATTCATGAGAGAGAGGCAGAGACACAGGCAGAGGGAGAAGCAGGCTCCATGCAGGGATCCCGGTGTGGGACTCGATCCCGGGTCCCCAGGATCAGGCCCTGGGCTGAAGGCGGCGCTAAACCGCTGAGACCCCCGCCCCGGGCTGCCCTGTATCTGCATTTTAACAGGAGAAAACAGACGTAAGACAAGAGCCACGACTCCAACAGCAGCAAGTCGGGTGGAAGCAAAAAGCAAGGAAGGAAGTGGGCAAAGCACAACAAAGAGGCCGCTTGAACCAAGACTCTGAGTGCAGTTCTGGTCTCAGTGTTCTTTTTCTTCATCTGACCTAATAGGGTTTAATAAACATTGGGCCGATAAACACAGCTGTATTTTACGATGACTGGTTTTGGTGCTACTTTATGGGAGATACTTAGCATTTTTTTTGAGAACCACCATGTAAAAATAGCTACTATCAGAGCACTTGCTGTTCGTCAGACTCTTGGCTAGGTGATTTATATCCATGATTTAATGCAATCTTTATTAACCCCTTTCGATATTTTTGTCCCCATTTCACAGATGGGTCAAAAGTGACTTGTGCGAGGCCGCGAGGCCCAGGTGAAGTCTGCCTTTTACTTACTCCAGAGCCACAACACGCCTCGAATGAAACTCTTCCTGAAAGTTGGCTGGTGGGTGATTTAGGTCTCTCGCAGAATATGGACCACTCATCAAAGCTCTGCCAAATCTGATGTCATGCCACACACTCAAAAACATTAAATCAGTATTTTAAGTTATGACACAGCTAACAGATGATGCCAGACTAAGACAACGTAAGAATCTGTGATGGCCAACAAATGAAAGAGCAATTAGCCTAACGAGGAACTATACTATGCATCGGTATTATTTAAATAGTAGTAAGTAGATGCCTTTGGGATTTGGCCGGTGTCTTTCGAGCAAGGGAGAAGGCGCACGGAAGAGGCAGCAGGTGGGAAAGGTTGGGAAGCAGACACGTGCCTCCCTTTGTGCCTAAGAGTACCGGAGGCTTACGGGAGGAACGCCTGTAAAGACGAGCGGGGAGGCAGGCTGGGGCAGGGGGAGCCGTCGGACTGCGGTGCCGACCCCACCAAGTTGAGCCAGCCCCGTGAGGGGCTCTGAAGCAGAGACAGCCCGTTCGAGGGATCCTTCAGGCCCTGGTACCAGGCCTGGCACCACGCTGCCTTGCTCGGAAATTGACCAAGGGGGTGACTTTGGCTCAAAAACTGAGGTTTGAGCTAAACTTGAGGCAGGGAGGCGGTCAGCAAAGCACATGCTCCCTGCAGCTGGGTAGCAAGTCCTCTCTGGAAGGCGGGTCCGAGCAGCACCTCTGTGTCTGCCATAACTAATAGGAATTTGGGAGCTCTGTTCCAAAACCGGTGGAAAACTGCAGAATAGCTCCAATCAGACATGATGGGATTTCATATATATATATATAAATATTTAGCAGTGCCCACGGAATCATTCCTACAACAAATATTTGAGCGTCTGTCACGTGCCAGGGGCTCTCGAGGTGCTTGGGATACATGAGTGGACAAAACAAAGATCCTGCTCTAGTGGAGCCCACGCTCTAGCCAGAGGGAGAGACAAACAGGAGGACACAATAAATAATGTGAACTTCGTAGTGTGCCGGACCTCTGCTCCTTGTGTGTGGCCCGAGGGATCAGTATCACGTCAGGGTTTGCTAGAAATGCTGGCTTCACCCCAGACCTACTGATTTCAAATCTGCATTTTAACAAGAACCTCAGGAGATTCTTAAGTACGGTAAAACTGAGGCTTTGTTCTTGGTTTTAAGATGATATTTAGATGCCGTTACAGTGGCAGAGATAACCAGGGTCTTAAAAAGGAATAGTGTGGGGGCATCTGCCTTTGGCTTAGGTCATGATCTCGGGGTCCTGGGATCGAGCCCCAGGTTGGGCTCCCTGCTCAGGGAGGAGTCTGCTTCTCCCTCTCCCTCCGCCCCACCCCCTGCTGCTCATGTGTGTGCTCTCTACTCAAAGTCTTTTTAAAAAATAAATAAAAATTTTAAAAAATTAAAAGGATAATCTAAGTAGACATCACTGAAAAGGAAAATTTTGATTAAAAACACGAAGCCGGGGAGGCATTTAGCCAAGGATCTGGGCTGGGGTGTTCCCGGGCAGGTGGACGGGGCATAGATGTCTGGAACCAAGGCTCTGAGGCAACGCGCACCCATAGCGTTTGAGGAACAGCAAGATGGCCAGTTAGGCCGGAGCAGAGGGAGGAGACAAAGGTAAAGAGTAGGAAGAAGGGCCAGAAAAGTAAGGGAGGCAGGGGTCGGATGGCCACATGCTGTTGAACTTTGGGCACAGCAAGGACTTTGGCTTATGCCCAGTAGCATGAGTATACTGGGTGTACTCACACCGCAAGAGTCTGAGCAGACAGCTGATAGGATCCATGCCTTAAAAAGATCCCCCTGGATATTATATTCCCAATAGATTACAAAGGGGCATGGATGGAAGACAGGCGGCATACTGCCTCCCTCTTTGATGGCAGGAGGACAGAGAGGGGGGCGTACTGCAATAATCCAGACGGGAAACACTGACAGTTCAGGTGGGGCTGCTAGCAGAGGAGAGGAGAAGGTGAGTAGTGGTTTGATTCTGGATAATTTTTTAAAGGTAGATCCGATATGATTTTTTGATGGGTAAGACACAGAATGTTAGAAAGAGAGGAACAGAAGATAACTCCACGGTTTTTGGACTAAGTAATTGAAAGAACAGAAACATATTCGACTGAGAAGGGGAAGGCTGCGGGTAGCCTCAGACCTGTACATATTCACGTTTTCTGGGGAAAAGACATATTCACAGGTTTTCTGGGGAAAAGATCAAGGGATCGCCCTCGGCATGAGGAAGATGAAGGTTCAACAGACGGACACCCAAGAAGTGATTGACAGTTTCTTACAATTGCAGAGTTGAGGAAAGAGGTCTACTAAAAGATGTAAATTTGGGAGTCATTAGTCATTCTACTGAATGTGTAGAGTCATCTAAGAATAGGGCTGAATATGATGAACTGCTCTGCTCACTGGTCTGCTGGCTACACCAAAAACTTTGGTCCGATAATACAACCGATATGAAGTCACTGTGCCAGGAACTATTTCTGTACGACTCTCCTGAGCTGTGATCTGAGTTCGGGTGCATAAAATAGCAAATGCATCTTTACTGTTTCTTAAGAACAATTCTCAAGTGTAAAACAAAAAGGAACTCATAGAAACCAAAATAGAAAAATTCTGAAAGTAAAAAAAAAGATCTAAAATCAACTACACAGTTGACGGGATGAGCACTGGGTGTTATTCTGTATGTTGGCAAATCGAACACCAATAAAAAATGAATTTATTATTAAAAAAAGATTAAAAACCAAAAAAATAAATAAATAAAAAATAAATAAAATTAAATCAACTACATACTTTTTAATTTCCACTGGAGAATAGACAAAATTCATTGATGATTCCCCTTCAAAAAAGTTCTACTAAACTAACTAGAAAATGAGTATCTTTCCATTTAAATCTAGTACAAATGAGCTTTATGTACAGCATCATAGCAGTTATTAACAGGAAGTTCTATACCAGGCACTGATTAAATCTTTACATATATTATCATCTCATTCAATCCTCAATCCTGTAAGATTGTACCCATTTCACATATGACGGGGCCGATAGAGGTTAAATATGTGAGCTCACAGGGTTATTAATAAGTTCCCGTGCAGAGATCCAGTTCCAAATCAAATGAGAACTACCTGCAAAATTCAAACAGCACAATTTAAAAATAAAATCTGAAGAGGGCAGTAATACTATTTTATTTTCAAATAAAGTGTTTTAGAAAAGATTAAATAATTCTATGCATCCAACTTTCTATAGTCAATAGATCCCTTGCAAAAGGTTGTTGGAAAGTCATCTCCTTCCTTTAAAAAAAAAAAAACAGCAACAAACTAGCCCCCAACCCCACGACTCATGATTCCCATTGTAAATAGGACTTCTCTTGCTGATTGGTACTGATGACTGAATCAAAAAATGAGCAATAATTTGACGTTCATTATCTGTACTTTCAGATTTTTATCTGTAGCAATGATTAGGTAAAATAATGTAATGCACTGTCAATGATTTATTAAAAATTTATTTCATGTAATAAATTATATAATTCACTTTTATTTTTAAACAGTCTACACCAAAAAATATTTTTTTGAAACATCTTTTTCTTTTGGTAAACGTACAGGGTAGCAGGCTGACATGAGCTTCAATTCTAGTAGGTAAAGTCCCCTCACAATTGTTACGGTGAAACATAGCTTGTCTTCACGTTTCTCTAAAAGTTCCAAGTTGACATCACTTGATGAAAACAAGACCGTATAAACACTTTGAGATTTTGCCTCAGGCCTTAGATTGAACTGAGTATTAGGTGGGATGTTATAAAGATCTATTCATTAGCCCTGAACTCATCACCTGACATGTGTACACACCATATGGCTGAAAGGAGAAGGAAAGCAAGAAGAAAGGCACAAGACTCAGTGGGGAGGTCTCAGACCTGTACATTAAGAGTGGCCATAAGGAACATATCATCAACATGATGTGACAGACAAGGCAAAGCTGCTTACAGGAATTTCTTTCTTAAGTGCTAATAGCATATTCACAGTTTTTACCAAATTATTCAGAGGGCACCACACTTCTGAAATGACCAAGTTTCTATGTACACAAGCTGGATTTTTTCCTAGTTCCAAAATAAAGTCAACCTCATGAATGCAAGACATAACACAACCATCTAAGGGCTTGGGAGAAATTAGCACATCTTAGGAAATGGGAAGAAAAAACTCAAGTTTTAGGTGTACCAAACGTACATGCGTGCAAAATCTTTCTCTGAGTGCTACACGAATGAGACTCACCAGTTTGCTGCTATTACTGTCAACTGTCGGCTGTTCTCCTCTTTGAAGGGACACAAGAATTTTACTCTCGCGATGAGCTACTTCAAGATTTTTTTTTTTGAGCTATTTCAAGATTGAAGTAATCTCACCGGTTTAAAAAAAAAAAAAACTGTCTTTATTTCATTTAAATTTTCCTAAAGCCTCTCTAAGCACATAGTCTACAAATGAAAACACAGCCTATAGCTTCGGCCTCGACAGAGTCATGATGGCATGATGGGGTGCTTACAGAAACAGAACCACAGGAAAGTTATGTGCTGGGGAGAAATATCAGTAGAAACTTAATTTATATTTAAATTTACCATCCTGTGTATCAAGTGCCTATTGGATGAACAGAACTGTATTCAACAATTCATATTCTATAACTTCAACTAATACTTAAAGCTAAATAGAAGGATTTATAGTTGAACACTGGGCTCTTAAGGCTGGTATCACATATCATTCCCTGATAGAGAATTCATCAGCAGAGGGACATAAGAGCCAAATTGAGAGCTGGATTTTAAAACACCTTTCCCTGCTGAGCGAATAAGTAACACATTGTGTAGTGACCTAAAGAATATTTTGTGTTATTCAATTTTCTTTTCTGGGAAGACTACCACAGTCCAATGACTTTAAAAACCAAACTCCCAAACTCTGCCTGAGAACCTTAATAAGGGCAGTCAGATCATAAAGACAGGTCATCTTAGTCCTGATCAGAAAAGGCATCAGGCCGTTGCTCCCCAGCCACTGTCGAAGAGTAACGAAGGCCAATTATGAGGTTTACTGGTTGGTACTAACAATTTAAAATAAATAATTGTACATACTTATTTATAGTTACATGTGGAAATGGACAAGAGTGAGCAAAAATGAGACTGGGGTAGGAGCGAAGGCAAGCCTGAGTATACAGGACCTATGGCACCTCTTCAAAAGCTCTTGTGAATTCTAGGACCTCAAGGTCAAATATAAACCAGCAGGAATAGAGCTGTTATTCCAAAACCTCTGAAAAGAAAGAACTAATAATAAAAACTGCAGCTGATTTTATGCACCAGGAATGAAATGTTACAACACATCTATCATTCACATGTGGGTTCATGTAATTTATCTTCAATTAGAATTATTATCTATTCAGCAGCTGAAGCCCAAGAACTGCTGATACACTGCAGATGAGAAAACATTTGCTGGTCTCTCGGCTCCGGCCTTCTCAAGCTAAATGATGATCACACAGTATAGATCACTTGTTCTAGAAAACCATCTTGGCTCATGTGTACAGTAAGCTGTGCCACCAGCACTTAACATTTCCAACATCGCTTCATTTCCTCTCGTAGACTCCAGAGGTATGGCTGGGACTCTTTGGCTTTATTGGTTCTACAACTCAGTCCCAAATTCATATAAAAAAACCTCACACAACCTTTTTATCCAGGATTTACACCTCTGAAATGTGTTACTATAGCTATTAAAAAAAAGATATCTAAAATATCGGAGCCCCAAAGATATAATAATTTCAGAGTAACCTTTACAATATTTATAATTAAGTACTTTATCTGAACAGTCTTGACTTCCAAGGTTGTCAGGTTAGTGTCAGTATTTTAACTTACACACTGATAGGAGTGGTATCTGTCGGAGCTCATGTTTAAGATGGTTTACATTACTAAATCAACAAAGAAAAACACAACCCAGAAACTGAGGTGGCATTCTCAACTGCAACATTTTCAAAAGCATGTTCAGCGGGATGTCAGTAAGTATTTAATTGGAAAAAAAGGGTTCCACCTTTGGTTAAGGCCATATTTAAGCTGGCTTCCAAGGTATCTCAGAGCCTTTAACATGCTGATAGGCAGGTTTACAAAGGCCCAAAATTATCTGCCTATGAAACACTTTATCCCCGTGAGCATCTCATAGGAATACTGCTCCACCAAGGAGGTATAGAGAAATAGGACTTTGGCATTTTGGTGTACTCAAAAGCTTCACTAATTCCTCAAGCTTTGAGACATTAGTCTATTTCTCAAAAATAAACAATAAAAATTGTTATAGCCAGTAAGTCTGGAATATCAGACTAAGAATGTGAGCATGGGGATGGGGGAAGGGGTGGGCAGAGGGAAATACATCTGTTTATCCCACTACATCATTTTCATCTCCCTAGCAAAAATATGTTCAAAAATACCCAGGTTAACCACTCTTGATAATGGCTATGTACAACAGCTGAACAAAATGTCCAATATGCAAAGCCTGCTTCAGGCAAAAACAGTGGAATAAAGCTTTCACCTGCCCAAAGGGAAAAACGCACAAATGCCCTAAGATCTCATGTTTAGAACTGGTAATCCTGGTTATCACTTAAGAATCTAACGCTATATAATTTGATGACATTTGTAGAGCTTTCTTCTTTGAAGCGCTACTGAACAACTAAAGTTGCCGTGGAAAACTTTACTTGGGAAGTTTGTTTAGAGTAGTATTCCTCGACCTCAGTATTACTGAGATTTGGGGCTCTGCTCTGGGAAGTTTTCTGGTCCACTGCAGGATGTTGAGCAGTAGTACCCCTGGCCTCCACCCCTAGATGTCAACAGCATTCCACAGGTTGTGACAACTAAAAATGTCCCTCCACATTGCTTAGATATAAGCAAATCATCCCCAGTTGAGAACCACTGCTACTGAGTGAAAACTGAAGCTTACGCCTGGACTCTGCTTCCCCGGGGAAGTGTCCATTTCACAGGCAGACCATGACTTACACATATCAACATCTTGTAAATAGTAGCATTGGATCATTCTAAATTCTCTGTGACCAGAAACATAAGTAATTTGTGAATGGTATTGTTAGGAGAAAGCATTTCAAAAAGAATTAGAAGTAATTTGACTGTCACATTAGTAAGAATTATCTGAATCATGTTTAATTGACAAATATTCTAACAATTAGAAAAAATCTTAATTGTATTTTATCTGTTAAGGGTCATAATGATTGAGGCAGTCTAAGAGTAAAAGAACCTAACAGTCCTCAATGGCTCGCTCAGCCACATTCTATCCCTTGACCAAATATTCTCCGTGAAATTCTCAATTCCGAAACCTCAAGTCTTATCTTTAAACTGCTTATTTGCACTGCAGCCTCATCGCTTTTTTCAAATGATAAAAAAGAAACCTTTCAAATGTCAGGAAGAATTCTGGTACGTGTCAAAAAGCACATTATCTAGTTTTAAAGCCATTTCTTCAATATCCACATCTTCAGTTTTGTCATAATTGTCAACTCCAGATACGTTACTCTCCTTATTTTGTTCTTTTCTTACTGTCTTTAAACACTTGTCAAGTCTCTTGATGAACAAGTCCACATCCTGCATCTTCATTCCAATGGCTGATGCAGCATTGAGGTAAGCGCAAGGGTAATTATTTGTATGTGACATAAAGCCTCGGAAAGTGTGGCCACTCACGGTTTGCACAGACCCAAGAGGCACAACCCTGAAAGGGAAAAGATTATTTCTGTTTTTGTACTAAGTATGGAATCTGACCTTCACATATACATACTTTAATGGAATACTGAAATTTCTAAGTCAAACCACCACCTTGACTAATTGCCGTGTATCACCTCAAATAACCAACAAACTGGAATTACACTTATCTGATCAGTGTGGTACAATGGAGGGTGTTAGAGCAAGGACCCAGGAAAAAATCCCGTAACTGCTTACAGCAGGGTGGTGGTTAGCAATCAGTGATATTCGGCAGTGGTACATGCATTTTTTAAGTTTGATTTCATTGGCATACTTGATCATAAGCAGATTTCTAACAGTACTTTAAAAAAAAAAGTCAATTAAGATCAACCTTAACAAAAAGACAAATAGTAGCAACGCTACAAGCAAGGCCAAGAAAACCATTTTTGGAGCATCAAAACTATGCTGTATATGGATACAGTTCATCAAGGTAAAAGCTGAACTAATCTAAGCTTTTTTCTTTTAAAAAGTTGTCCTTTGATGTAAAATCTCTAATCTCTGGTAGTCAGAGAGAAAGTCTTTAATAAAGGCATGTAAAGAAGAGTACTTAGAGCAGGATATTTCTTTTCAAGTCATTTTTCTCTGACCTCATCAAATATAAAATGAAAAATGAAATTCATTTTTAAGCCATGTACATATAGGAGCAAAGAGTACATTTTTCAAAGGCAGTACTTAGACAATAATTGCATAACCTTTTTGGTTCAGGAAATGGGCTTTTCCTTAGAAATGTTTTCATCCAAATTTAGTAATGAAGATGACTTATTTCCAACACCACAATGTGACACCACTAAAGATTATCTAACAAAGGAAAATAAGGATAAGAATGCATATGGAGGTGCTGAAACTCTGTCTGCAGGTCCTGTAACAACAGACAGGAGTCCCACCCTCCTGAGATGGTTTCCAGTGCAGGCCTTGCACAGGTGGGCCAGCACGGCCTTACAAACTCTCCACCTCACCCCTTCTTCACCCGTGACCGATTTTCACATGGAGCTCAGCAGATATTTGGGGGACAACTGTTTGGGAAAAGTACTTTATTACAGTTACCTTGGAAAAGCCCCGTAAATCCAACCTCTTTTAGACAGACTTACCTGGCTCCAGAAACCTGTCTGGTAAAAAGCATCGAGCCGAGCTGAGTGATAGCTTTGTCTTGGTGTTCACCTTGTGTCTTAAGTGTCATAGCTGAAAAAGAAAAAAAGGATCCCACTGTACCTTGGTTCACCAGCACAAAATCACTCAAAAAACAAACAAACAAACAAACAAACAAAAAAAACCACCAAACACTTACTGATGGAGACTCTACTTTTGTGTGTGTTAAAATACACATGACATAAAATTTTACCATCTTAACCACTTTTAGGTGTACAGTCCATGATTAAACACATTCACACTGTTGTGCAACCATCGCCACTGTCCATCCCCATAACTCTTTCCATCTCACAAGATAAAAAGACTGTACCTATTCAACAATACCTCTCCATTCTTGCCCCCGTGCCCGGGCTCCTCACAGTCACCATTCTCTGTCTCTGTGGTTCTCACTACACTAAGTACCCCACACAAAAGGAATCATATATTTTTTGTAACTGGCTGGGGAAGTTACTTTTTATTCATTGTCAAATGGCATGATTTCATTTTAATGCACTTAATAAATTATAGTAAGCATCTGTTTGCATATCAGACAAAAATAAGTTAATACAAACGAACATACTAAGAGTCAGAACAGACTTTCCATTTCACCCTTATGGAGAGTGAACTTTCCAATAAAATAGAACAATGACACGATCAATACGGTAGTTTATTCAAATTCAGTATTTGAATATTGCAAATATTCAATATTTCAAATATTCAGGAATATTTTCAGTATATATGTAAGACTAAGTAAGATCACCTTCTGCATATGCAAACAAAAATCTTACTGAGGTTATGTTGGTAAGCCATGTTCTCCTCACCACTATTAGCTACCATTTCCTGAGGACTGATTTACCATACTAGATACTTTATAATCTTAACCATTCTTTTTTTTTTTTAAGATTTTATTTATTGAGAGGGGAGCAGGAACAGAGGGAGAGAGGGACAAGCAGACTCTCTGTGTGGAGAGGAGCTCCGAGTCCAATGTGGGGCTTGAACCTGAGATCATGACCTGAGCCAAAATCAAGAGTCAAATGCTTAACCGACTGAGCCACTCAGGCGCCCCTCAACCATTCTTTAACAATTGTGTATGAGGAATCATTCTATTTTACAGATAGGGGAATGGGGGTCAGAGGTTAGTACATTGCAGAATTGGGATTTAAATCATACCATATCATTTTCTACAACATCTACATAGTTTATATACCAGCAAAGGACTAAGTGGGATGGGTTTTATTATACATCGGTGGCAAATGGTTTTCCATGGAAGCCTATTCCTGAAAAAGGCTTCAGTTACAAATGATTGATTCTTTAGTTTCCTCAGATATACATAACAAATGAAACATGTTATTCTATGACTAGTCACAAAAGGGATAATTATGAAACCTAAAAGTTAAATGTATAAAAGTCAACATTCGTATTATCTTGTTTAGTAGTCCTTATACTACATGACAAAAATATATAGTCCTTATACAAAGGAAATTATCATAAATACAGATTTCTCTAGTATAAAGACGCTCAGGAAAATAATCATAGCATTAAAAATAATAGAGATTTAATTTCTAACCTTATGATGTTGTGTTAACTGGTAGAAATTTTAAAAAATTTTTATAGAGCTCTTCCTAGTGACTAAATGATTTTGGTTAGAAAGAATTAAAGTATCATTTTCTGTATATGCATTATAAAAACTTAAGAGTGATTTAGATTCTTTTCGGTGTATACTTTTTATCTCAGAAATACACTAAAGCATTTCTAAAAGCTAGGCTTTTTCAATTTTCAAATTAATACTGTATTCAACTTAGAAATATCATTTTAACCAGAAAGAATTCATACTCTTTCTAGAAATACCAAGTCCCTGCTGGGAAAGGTTAAGCAGCACTGATTTTTATTTTTCTTAAGAAAAATATATTACCTAAAGATATGGGATTGTGAGGTGTATGCAACAGTCTTTCATTGTAGCTTTCTGACAGCTTCTTCAGTTGGCTGGACAAATATGAAAACATTTCCTGCAACAACAAAATGTTACATTTAAAGAAAATCAAATAAACGCTTATTGCAACTTACCAGATTAAATGAGACAAAATCTGTTTAGTGCGATGTCTATGCTATAAATTAACTCATCTATGTGCCCTAGGAGCAGTTCTTTCCTTTGACACAATATAGTGAGATTCAAAGCCACCACAATTATTAGAAACCACAGGCTTTAGGTAAAGAAGGCAAAGGACCAGCATATTTCCTTCTTTGGGACTATTATGTATCTATCACAAATCTATCCTCTTTTTAGAACCTCCAGGGCCTCCACTCTAATCCAAGTGGCCATCAATCTGTTCCCTGGACCACAGCAATAGAAACTAAATGACTTCTCTGCCAACTTTCCTTGCCCCTCTATAGTCTGTTCTACATGCAGAGGCCATGAGTAGTCTTTGAAAAGCATAAATCAGATCATGTCCCTCCCAACGACGAACTCTTCTGTAAGTATTACAAAACCAAACTCTTACCTATAAGGCCCAAATGAACTAGCCCAGCCAAAGCCAACTGCGCAATAGTCATTCCCCCCACTTAGTATAGTGCCGGCCACATCAGCCTCCTTTCCAACCTCTGAACATGTCAAGCTCCTTCCAGTGTCAGAACCTTCATGCCTGCTTCCCCAAACTCAGTTCTCCCAGAATATTCCATGGGACCTACCATTATGACTTCCCTATTAATGAACTCCTAATCTCCCTCCAACAACCACTCCCTAATTTTGGTTTCTTCACTATATGTATCAGAATCTGAAATTATCTCATTTACTTGCTTAAATGAATACTCCCTATAACTATCTACTCAAATGGGAAAACCTGAAAGCACGGACTTTGTGTTCTTCATTACTGTTTTCCAAACACCAAGAAAAATATGCCAGACTTTTAGCATGTAAGTGACTTACGAAAAAGTAGTTTAAAATGCATTTCCTTTAAATTGCATAAATTCAAAATTAACAATTCCATCTCAAAAGAATATAAGCAACTAAAAATGAAAAATTGTATTCTTGGTCTTACTCTGAAAAATAATATAAATCTAGTAATAGAAAATAAAAAATATTTTAGAAGTACAAAATTTCACATGTACATGTAAGTAGTTTAACAAAGTTTTAACAAAATACTGTAAATAAGTATTAAATTGGAAACCGTTAGATAAAGTTCTACTTTCTAGTAAGCCCTTTATAAAGTGTTAAAATAAAAATCTGCCCAAATAAGTCTTTCTGAAGAAGTGCATGTGTACTGACCTCATCCAGTCATAGTCAAAACACACAAACTCTAAGGATACACCATAGAGCCAAGGGCCAACAGAGTACCCAAGTAGAGACAGCAGGAAACAATACTTCTACTTCAAAGGCCACAAACACTGCTTCAGTTTCTCTAAGGTAAAGGCTGGATAGTCTGATCCCACTAAATCTGTCTTTTATTAAATAAAGAAGAGGAAAGTCCTACCAAGTTTGTTCATTATTAATGAGTCTACTCTTAAGATCCCAAGTATTTTTGCCCTTGTCAATATGGTATATTTTATACTCTGCCCTAAAAAATTTTAAATTTTTTTTTTAATTTTTATTTATTTTTGATTGTCACACAGAGAGAGAGAGAGGCAGAGACATAGGCAGAGGGAGAAGCAGGCTCCACGCACCAGGAGCCCGACGTGGGATTCGATCCCGGGTCTCCAGGATCGAGCCCTGGGCCAAAGGCAGGCGCCAAACCGCTGCGCCACCCAGGGATCCCGGCTAAAAAATTTTAAACTAATAGTCATTCTTAAATTTTTAGGCTATTTTATAAGATCAATTCTCTCAGGAAGTCAGAATCACGAAGTCTTAGATCACTAAAATAAACCAATTTTTTTTTATATTAGAAAAGTTAACATCCACATTTGCCACATCTAATGAAGCCACGAGGAAATGTTACTATTAGATGTAATAAGCCTTTCTCTTTCATTTAAAAAAAATATATAGAGAAATATTTAAGGAGGCAAATGTTACCACCATTTGCAAATTGTAAAAAGCTATGTAGGCAAAAAAAAAAAAAAAAAAAAAAAGCTATGTAGGCATCTGTTCTTAGACAAGTAGATTTCTTGGCCCCCCTCTCTTCAACTAATATTCTGATATTCACAGTATATCAGAAACAGTAAGATAATCAAATGGAATGTAGAAATGAAGAGTTTTTTTCTGGCAACTAGAACAATCTGTTATCTTTTAGTACTATATACCAGTGTTGAACAGTAAAATTTCTGGGTTTCATTTATATATTTTCAACTACTATAAAGTAACTAGATCATTAATTTAAATGCTCTTTATTGATTAAAAAAAAGAAAAAGGCAGTAGCATGTTTTAACTTAGAGATTAACTGCCGATTTTTCATCATCTGTTACACACCAAAGTCTTAATCTGCATCTGTCTGTCTAGTTCTTAGTCTCAAATTCAACGTCTCATAAGCAGAAACAAATCTGATAGAAAAAAATGCCTTTTATGGATTCCTCCGTTTTCCACCGTAACAGTTACAGCAAAATACTTCTTTAAGCAGCAAGGACAAATTTAAAATATTATTCTATCTAATATGGCTGCCACGGTCATCACTGATGTGGTCACACCTGGAAACTAAGAAAAGCCTGATGAGTAATTAATATGTACTTAATTTGTAGTTAGCTATTTCCCAAAAAAAGAGGAAATATTTCCTTAGTAACACCCCTAGAGGGTGCTTTTAAACTTATCGATGCACACATGGCTATTAAAAAACTCAGATTTTCCTAATACTCCATTTCTAATACTTTAACGAAACAGTTTTAACTGGTTCTACCAATCACTTCCTAATGCCACTAGAATTCAGCTTTAACTGCAGTCAAAATCTTTAGACTACAAACATTATACTAATATCACTAGCATGGGAGTAGTAAGACAAAAAAGAAAACATTTGTGAGTCAAGTTCACAGCCATCCGCAAATACTCAGTGTAAAGGGCTATGATACGTAATCCAATCAGCAAAGAAGCTGAAATGTCTTAATGCACAATATATGAATCCTACAATATCTGACAGCATAAGGTCCTAAATGCTCTCCCGTTAATATCACTACATTTAAAATATATCGTTTAGGAGACTGAACCACTATTTCCCACATACTACTTAGCTAAGCAGTTTTTTTCCTGATATATTAAAGGTACTACAAAACCTGCACTATTTTTTTGCCACAGTTAAATCTATAACTGACATTTATTATAAAATACTTCTGTAAAGGGAGAAATTTATAAGCACCCAAAGCAAATGTATATAGAAAGATCTTACTTAAAAGAAATGAAATATTATTGATTTTTCATGTCTTTTGTGCTGTATTTAACTTAATTTTAAAAGACTCTTCACTAGAGATAAACTGAACTGCATACCTGAATGCTAATGTCAGCTATATTTCTAGAATAAAAATACAAAACTTTACACCATAGTTCAAGATGTTAATGGAAGGGAAGTTAAATTATATTAAGCATTATCTTTCACATGGCCTTTCACAAATTGATTTGCAGTTGTAAAGCCCAACATTTAGCCTATCCCTCCCCATAACCCCCAAATGTGCATAATTCACTACATTTTAAGGGACAATGTCTTCTGTAATCATGCTTTTTGAAACATATTGTTTCACGTTACAAGAGAAGATGAAAATAGAACTTCACAAATTATTATGTCTTACAGAGTTGGTAAAAAATCAAAAGGGAAACATAACAAGTGCTCTAACGCCTCCATAATACCATGAAAGGGCAGATGGACAACAGACTGTAGGTACAGATCCATGCACAGAGGTCCATATGTGCAGATACCAGTACTAACTGCAATATGCTGCTCTGACTGTGGCCAGCTGAAAGGACCCGGGCATACTCAGCAGGCCATGCATCTCAGGCTAAAGCACTGCTTTCAACAACTCTTCTGTCGAGGCCATTGCCAGGTCTAAAATGCAACACTTTTGAGATTCAACAACTCCTCTTTTAGGGCTGCAAATCTAGTCATGTTTCCAAACCTAGCTTTGTTATAGGACAGTGTTTGAAGTCGTATGTCTGATGTTCTTCTAGAACTTAGCTGATCTTCCAAAGCCTCAGCTAACAAACGCTAGCCATTGAAGCAACCACCCACTGCCCTTGCTCTTCCACACTTGTCCAATTCAGGAGATATCTGCAACAATGAGTGATTATCTGCTTGCTCGGTTCGGCAAAGCACTCTTCTAAAAGGAAAGCTAAGCAGAATGATGGCCTTCTCTGGAAGCAAACAGAAGTGGGGAGAAACTTCTAAGACTGATCTTTCTTTTTTGCAGAGAGAAACTCACAGAAATAATGTCTTAAATGTTAACCCCTTTTCTTAAAGGCCTCTTCAGTTAAATTCCTGGTCATCTGTCCCATCAGTGAAGCACATGCGTGGATCGTGGATCGGGAAGGGGCCGAGGGCAGGGGTTCAATGCACACACACAGTCCCACTCTCTCTGATCCTTTCACCCTTCAAAAAAGAAGACTTGAGAAGGAATGGCTTCAAGCTGAGTTCTTGTCTGCCTCTACTGTGAAAAGATAAAGCCCTTTCTGAAGAGATATACTAGATGAAATAACCTCTAAAAATATCATTGTGGTGAATAAGGGCACGGAATAAAAAAAAAATCCTAAGTTTTCTTTTAACACTCCTTTTTTAGTACGCAATAACACCGATAATATAAAAAGGAGCTCTCAGTGATGGTATATAAATAGCTCTGGCTGAAGCAAAATAGCTTTACCTCAGCTTCTCCAGAACTGAACCGATAAACTATCACGATTAAATTTTCACAGTTCAAAAGCAAGTCCATTTAAACAAAAGAGGCCCTTACTTCTGCAACAAATCCAATAAAAAAACAGTATTTATGCTACATATATGCAATTATGGCTTATGGCAGACATCCACATTTTTCAATGAAAAGATTTGCCTGTTGAATGAAGTTGTTAAAGAGCAAACTTTTATTCACTTAAAATGACAGAGTTCTCAAAGGAGCATTTTAATACTTTGAAGATTACTACTTCAGGTAGTCTCTGTTCTAAGTACATTCTATACAAAGAATTTTAAATAAAACCTATTAATATATTAGAGCCTTTGGGGTTTTACATACCTCCAGTAGCTAAGAATAAAGGGTCATAAGATCATCATTTTTATGGGTCTAATGCCTGGTACAGAGCGGGAAACCACTCCCTCAATGCTGGATGAGTGATTGGAAGCAGTAAGAGAGTGGTTAAGACATAAAGCACAGAGGCTTTAGAATCACACAGATCTGGGTTTCAGTAGCAGTTCTGGCACTTTTTTGTGCTCTTTGAATAAGTACTTAACTTCTCTGAGCCTCAATTTCATCTATAAAATGGGGATGATATCTTCCTCACAAACTTGCTTTAAGTAGTACATGAAATAATGAATAAGTAAACCTAACAGAGTTCTTGGCACACAGTAAACATTCATAAAAATGCTAAAACTTTCCACCCATCTACTTTTCCCTCCTAAAATAATTTTCAGGTTAAAATAGCTAACATTAGTGGGACACCTGTGTGGCACATTCAGTTCAGCATCCAACTCTTGGTTTTGGCTCAGGTCATGATCTTGGGGTCATGAGAGCAAGCTCCATGTAGGTCTCTGCACTCAGTGTTGAAGTCTGTCAAGATTCTCCTTCCTACTTCCTCTGCCCTTCCACCCCACATTCGTGTTTTCTCTCTCTTAAATAAATATTTACCAAAAAAATAACTAAAAAATAATAATATAAGTAACATTAGCTGACAGGACTCTTTACAGACACATGCTAATACCCTGTAGCTATATCCCATTCTTGTCCTGTCCCTGTGTATTCCACTCTACTCCATCTAGATAAAAGGAAATGAACAAAGTTCTGAATGTTACAAAGAGAAGTAACCTCCTGACATCTGAGATAGAGTCATTCAATTCATAGATACCACTAGAACTTAAAATGCCCTATAAGATATTTATATAATGACTAACAAAGAACAAAGTCCCAATGAGAAGTAGAGCTGGGCTACCTGCTGGATCTATTTACCAGTTAAGCTATATATTCCTATAGGTCATTCTCAAAGCTGGTAGATTTTCTTTTTCATGCAAAATGTACACATGTATGAGTGTTTGGAATTATCTTGAAGTAGCTGAAAATTTTAAAGTCAAACCATAAATGTCAAAAGTCAGAAGAACCATGGCATTGCAGAAATTCTTAGATTCCAAAAAGACGACAGAGTACCCCTACAATCAACAATTCCAAAATCCTAAGATTAAGAAATTAATTTGAAAGTGGAGTACCTGCTAAAGAGGAAGACCTATTCCCAGAAATACAGGACCTGTTACACATAACAGGTCATCACCATTTTAACTCACTCCTTTTCACAAATTTGCAATTATATCCATATAGAGAAATACTTCCATGAGAACACCTAATTATAATGTCAAAAAGTTAATTTGCAGGACACCTGCGTGGCTCAGTGGTTGAGCGTCTGATTTTGGCTCAGGTGGTGACCCTGGGGTCCTGGGATCGAGTCCCTCATCAGGCTCCACACAGCGAGCCTGCTTCTCCTTCTGCCTATGCCTCTCTCTGTCTCTCTCACAAATAAATAAATACAATCTTTTAAAAAATTAATTTACTTTCTAATTTTCCAGAAAGATACTTATTCTGTGTAAAACATGAGATGATTAAACAAAACTAAACCTAAGTGTTCCCAAATCCCTTCCATTGATTCATTCAACAAACATCTGATGAGCACCTAATATATCAAGCAAAGGATACGAAGAACAGAGAGGGATGAATGTAAACTCCGAGGGAGACAGGAGTCTCCCAAACTACCTGTAATCAAAGACCAAGTTTCAATTTAGACACTTGATGGGGATTTGGGGCAGAGGCGGGGGGAATGCACTCAGATCAGTTTAATTATTAGTTAGTTATCATATACAGTTTCAATTCAAGAACAGAAACAGGAAATATGAAATAGTACATTTACTTGATATAATAACAACAGCATAAAAACGTTTTAAAGTTTCTATCTACATTATAAAGAGTAATCTTTAAATGTCTAACTTAAAACTTTATGTAATAATTTTATCAGAGCTATTATAAATTCCAAAAATGAATTTTTAGCCAAATCTGCAGAGGAATCATTATAAGGTAAAGAGCAACAATATAAGAAAAGACTATAACTAGGATAACTGAAAAGATCAGAAATAAAGAGATAACTAACAAGTTATATCATTAAGCTTTGATATTTGGGATGCTCATGCAGTCCATCCCAAACTCCGTAAGATTTTATCTACCTATGAATTAAAATGCTAGGACATTGTTATGTTTCTTCTCCAAATTTCTATTATAGATACAAGTGACCTGTGTGCCCCCCAAACAATGGGTTTCAAACTAGGATGTACATCAGATTCATCAGGGAAGTTTGTTAAAAATGCAGTTGTTTGAGCCCCATTCCAGACTTACTGAATCTGAATTTATCCTAAAGGAAAGCCAATTTTATGAAGTGATCCAGAACAAACTCTCCAATAACTGGCACAATACTTTGCTTTCCAGACTCAGTCTAAGGTACCCTTTAAGAGTTTTTACAGTTATTTTAGTCATCCACTCTATTTTATGATGACACCATAGATGTCTAATAAATGTACGAGTTGTACTTTTGTAGAACAGATGTCTCTTCCTCAGGGAGGCCTTCCCCAACCCTGCCAGAACTGGGTTAGGTGCCCCAGCTGGGTTAGGTGACACATGCTCTCATACCTTCTGCTTGTCCTTTCATAATGCCAGACAGATTTATAATAGTGTATTTAATATCTAGATTTCCCCCGACTATAATTTCCATGATGGTAAAGACTATGTAAGTCTCATTTGTGAATGAGGGCCTATGCATAAATATCTCTTTGCCCGAATAAATGAATGAGCAGGGTCCAATACAGACTATAAAGAATCGTGATGGCAGGCTAAGGAATATGGACTTTGTCTTGCAGGCAACCAGAACCCAAAGCAGAATAACCTGAAGAACTTTAAAATATTAGTCTGGTACTAGTCTAGAACATAGCAAATTAGAGAAGAGTAAAATTGGGGATCAGGAGAAGACCTGGTAAATGACTGTAACGATCCAGGTATGATGTGGTAAGAGCTTGAGCTAAGGGGTTGTAGTAGTGGAAGTAGAAAGGAGCAATTGAATGCTGGTAAACATTATGAAGGACTCAAGGGTATAAGAGGAATCAAAAAGCATCAGTGTTAGAAATCTAATTTAAAACAGAAAAGGGGGCAGCCCGGGTGGCTCAGTGGTTTAGCGCCGCCTTCAGCCCAGGGCCTGATCCTGGGGACCCGGGATGGAGTCCCACGTCAGGCTCCCTGCATGGAGCCTGGTTCTCCCTCTAGCTGTGTCTCTGCCTCTCTGCCTCTCTCTCTCTCTCTCTCTGTCTCTCATGAATAAATAAAATCTTTAAAAAAATAAATAAATAAATAAAACAGAAAAGGGAATTTGTTGGTTCATCTCACAGCCAAGTCTACAAGCAGGCACGGCTGGATCCAGAGACACAAATGACTCTTAGTTTCATTTTCCCTCTCATATTCTCAATTCCCAAGAAGACTCTTGGCATGGCTAGAAACATGGTAGCTGAGTATTAAAATTATCTCCTTACAGTTTACTATCTGCAAAACAGCAAACCCTCTCTCTCTCTCTAAAGGATCTACCACACCTGCTGGAAGGGATCTACTGTCGCATGCCCACCTGTGAACCACGTAAGCCAGATCATATGCCCACCACTCTGAAAAGACAGTAAGAAGGGACGCTGTGATTGACAGTCTCAGTAGGATTGCCTGGTGTCAGGAAGGGGGAGTTCTCAACCAACAGATTCCACACAAGTAAACACCTTATATCCTTTCTAAAATATAACTGAGTTTTGGTCAGAATCACCAAATTCATTCATTGTTTTTGCCTCCTCTGGACATTAGTAGACCTAAGTCTTCATATTGATAGCTATATAAGACAACTACATAGCTACCAGGCTAGACTATTCATCCATGTAAGAAAAAAGCAGTAGAGTTTAAGGTTAAGATAGAGGATCAAAGGCCCAATTGCCTAGCTTTAAACCCATGTCCCACAATTTACCTCACACGTGTTACTCTTCTGTCCTTCCATTTCCTGTAAAAATGAGGATAATGGGAACACCTCACAAAAATATCTGTGAGTTCAAATATCTTTTCCATAGTGAAACAACCAGTTACAGGAGAGTTAAGGCCCACGGCCATCTAACACAACTAAACTCTCATATAAACAATATAAACATAAGAGTTTTGCTCATCTACAAACAGGCTTCCTCTGTCATATGGAAAGGGTTCCTTGGAGGCCTTCTCTTAGCTAAAACAATCTATGACCATGATGATTACTTCTGGGAGTTTATGAAACTGGAGTTTTATTCTAGTCATTTGAAAATCTTTGTTAGGTTTATTGAGGTATAATTTCAGAGGCCTAGTTTTTAGGAGTCCACTTCTATGAGTTTGGACAAACATACACAGCTACAAAACCACCCCCACTATCAGGATACAAACCATTTCCTATCCCATGAGCCCCCTTCCTCAACTCATAACTCTGACAACTTCTCTCTGTCCTATGTTTTGCCTTTTCCAGAATAGCATATATATGAAACCATATAATATGTAGCCCTTAGAGTCTGGCTTATTTCATTTAGTATAATGCATTTGAGAGCCATTATTTTGTTGCTTATATCAGTCATTTGTTCCTTTTTATTGCTGAGTATGTATGTACCACAGTTTGTTTATACACCAGATGATGGACATTTGAGTTGTTTCCAGGGTTTGGCAATTATGAATAAAATCTCTATAAACATTCATGTATAGGTTTTTGTAGAGACATAAATTTTCATTTCCCTTGAGTAAATAGCTAGGAGCAGGATGGCTAGTTTATACGGTGAGCATATGCTTAACTTTCTAAAAAACTGCAAAAGTGTTTTTCCAAAGTTACTGTACCATTTGTGTTCTTGCCAGCCATGTCTGAGAGTTCTCTACTTGCTTGAGATCTTTGCCAGCATTTAGTCTGGTCAGTTTTCTTTATATTAGCCCTTCTACTAGGTGTGAAGTGGTATCTCGCTGGTTTTCACATGCATTTCCTAAAGACTGATGATGGGTCTCTTTTCCTACATCATGTAAATCTTAAGAGATGTCCCCATAATACTAAGTAAACAATTATCTTCCTATGGACTAAACTGGTGAGGGGAGAGAGGTGGCTAGAGGAAAATAGGGAACAAAATTTTTCAACTTCTACTGCATATGCATAAGGCTATTGAGAGGCTCTATCAGATAATACATATAACATATCTTAAAATATGGAAAGTACTATTATAAATCTAAAGGACTGGGATCCCTGGGTGGCGCAGCGGTTTGGCGCCTGCCTTTGGGCCCAGGGTGCGATCCTGGAGACCCGTGATCGAATCCCACGTCAGGCTCCCGGAGCATGGAGCCTGTTTCTCCCTCTGCCTGTGTCTCTGCCTCTCTCTCTCTCACTGTGTAACTATCATAAATAAATAAAAAATTAAAAAAAAAACTAAAGGACTATAATTGCTACTGAATGTTAGAAACCTACATAGATGCAAAAACTGTAACAGCAGCCTCTGGCTCTCCCAGATGAGAGATGAATAAAACATTTTAGTTTGACCCAGACCTACCCTGCCAACACTGTCTCTGTCTACAGTTTTGGAGTTGTCCCGAATTAATTAAACCACTTTCAGTGTTGCAGATGAAGTCCAGTTTTCAAGCAAAAATGTCACTTTTCTTTCACAGCCAACATAACCAATGTGTTCAGCATTCCAGTAATGGCAAGGGATGAGTTATCTTAGAATGAGAAGCTGGCCAGATTCTGACCTGGTTCTTCTCCTCTGACTGACATCTCACACCTATACAAGTCTTCAGACATCCAAGAACTAAAAAGGAAAAACTTGTTCATTTGTCTTTCAAAACCCTCTATCTTGAATATCTTGAAGTGATAAATAAACTGAATTTAAGTAAACTAATAGGAATCTCTGATGTAGAAATTTCGCAATAAAAAACAAAAGCGAACTCACCTGTCCAAGGTCCCTCACAACATCTGAACACACAGGAAACAACGATCACCTGAAAACCACCTGGCACAGGATTCCATTCAAAGTAGATCCCCTAGGACCACACTAGCTAGCTATATTCTCAAAGTGACAAGCCAAAAAGCAAAAACACCAATAATTTGGAATAAGTTTAGTCAAGGGTATCATTTAACACCTAAAAGGAAAGCTTACCTTTCTTTCTTTCAATAGCTTCTTATAGCCATTTGATCCAAGTGATAACAAAGTAATAAGGACATCTAAAGAAGGTGAAGCTGAAGCTCTTCCTGAAATAAGATAAACAAGTTACATTCAGGAAGGGGGAAAACCCTTTAGAAATTAAGATTTATTATAGTAGCCTGGGTACAAATGGATTTTTGTTGTTACTTTTTCTGAAGAGCAACTGATTTATTTACCTGGATACATCTTGCTGATTTCCTGAATGAAGGAATCATTAAAGCCAGCAATTATAGCACCACCTACTGGAACCATAAAATTTTTGTCCAAGCTCTGAACGAAAGCATCTATTCGGCCAACCCGAGCCCCCTGGAATGAAATACACGGAGTATTACATACTGGCTTGTAGGAAAAGAAACGACAACTGCTATTAAGAAATAAATACCATTAGACAATGCATGAAAAGTCAGAAATAGAGCAACTATTCTTATTTTCTTTGTAACAGTGCCAACAAAGGATTTTTAAGCATGAAAATGAGTTTTTAATGTTGCTCCTATTAGGTGAAAAAGCACTTTATAGTCTCCAACCTGCTTTCATACAAAAAAAAATCATTACATCCTCACAACCACCTTGGGAGGAAGGCAGAGTTTCAGTATTATTCCACGTGGGAACTCAGCTTTTCATCTTAAAGTTGGCTAAGAGTAGAATCCTCCCATACCTCTCATCCTGTCTCATCTGTGATCTTCTATTTACAACAAAGGCCAACAGTGGGTCCTGCAACTATTAAGTAATTTTAAACACCCTCTGAGCTCAAGAGTGGCCACCATAATCTAATGTAGCTTACCCGTGTTGCCAATGAATTAACACCTTTAGGTACTTCTCTTTGATGCTTAATCTGACTACTTTAAGCAACAGCTCTGCTCCTACCACCACTCAGATAACAAAAGAGAAAAAAAATTATTTTTAACAGCAACTAATGGAATTTTTTTTTGTATACTCTTGGCAATGTTTCTACATAACTCATGTTTCCTAATGTTATAATCTTAGATGATCTCATTCCACTGCAAATGAACTTCAAGTGAAAATCTAATATTCTGGTGAAAAATTGAATACTTACTTCCTAGAAACGTAAAAACTAAGTTCTAGTCCCCATCCAATGTAGTCTGTGACCTTCTATCTAATGTGCTTCAATTTTCTCCTCTTAAAAATAGAGATACTATCTAAGTTTCAACTAAGATAGTTTTTTTCTTTATCTGTAGCGACAGATTTTTCAATCTGTGTTCACAATCTACATTCCTATTAATATTATAACCACATATGACCTTCATCTTCACACTTTCCCTCCACATCCATATCTCAGGGAGAATAGAAGGAGCAAATAGATAGCCAGCCTAATCTAAGAGACCAGATCCAGGCAATAGGTAGAAACACAAAAGCAGGAAAGGGAAGCAGACTACTTTGGAAGCTACTGCATGATTATTTAAATCTTAACCTTTCCCTGTTACTCTTCTAATTTCCTCATAAACTATGATCAAAGAAAATCTCACCATATCACAGGAAAACAGAAAGAAGCATATAGAGACTAAGAGAACCATATAAGACTAATAGAATAAATAACTGAACAGCACACAAAGTAGTAGCACATAAAAATAAAGAAGAATACTCAGAGTTGTCTTTTATTAACATTTAAGTACTGTCCAGAGCTTCCTAAGAGAAATGTGAGCCTAAATCAGGAGCAGGAGTATTAAGAGAACAATCACTGCCAGACTTTGCTAGAACCCCTTCATCACTAACACACAGAAAGTGGGGTGCCTGGGTGGCTCACTCAATTAAGCATCTGCCTTCGGCTCAGGTCATGATCCTGGGGGCCTGGGACTGAGCCCCATGTTGGGCTCCCTGCTCAGCGAAGTCTGGTTCTCCCTCTCCCCACCCCCTGCTTATGTTCTCTCTCATGCTCTCTCTCTCTCAAATAAATAAAATCTTTAAAAAATAAAAAAATAAAACACAGAAAGCATAAAGAGCAGGACACTACGGCAAGAAAGCAAACAGCCTCACAAAAAACAAACGGTTTTATCAAAGAAACAGAATGAATGAGCCCCAAAGTAGATCTAAATATTTTTTAAAAGATAATTGAAGCTTTGCAAATAAATGTGAAAGTATGAGTTTTTTTCTTTTTTTTAATGAAAAAACACTTTTTTGTCATTTTTATTGAGATATAATTGACATAGTATGTATAAGTTTGAGGTGTATGACATGATGATTTGACATATGTATATATTATGAAATGATTACCATAGGAAGTTTAGCTAATATCTATCACGTATGGCTTAATAAATTACCCGCTTAGCAAAAAAGAAAAAAAAAACAGCAAGCTGGACCCACTCTCAATGAAGTCAGAGGATATCAATGAGAAGGAAAAAAACCCACCAGAATAAGGCTGAAAGGGCTTAAACATAACAGGGAACACACGAGCATCTGCTATGAAGGAAAGGGCTGCCATCTATCAGTTCATTTGTTTCCTTGTTTATTCACAAAAGAGTATCCGGGCACCTATCAGCTGCCAAACACTGCTCAAGGTTCTAGGGACAGTGGTAATAAATAAAAGATAACTGTTCATGTAAAAATTTCTGCTGGAATTCACTGTGAACTTACTATGCATCAGGCACTATTCTAAGCACTTTACATTCGACCCTCATAATAACCATATGAGGTAGACGCGAATATAATAGCTATTTCACAGATGAGAAAATTAAGGCACGATAGAATTAAAGCAGCCTGCCCAAGGTCAGAAATGTACTTAATAGCACAGCTGGGATTCAAATCCAGGCAGTTAAAGCACCTTACTGAGAGTCACCCAGGTAATCAAAGACACAGCAGGGACTAAACCCTAGCCAGGTAATCTGGAGGAAGAGCCCATGTTTATGAAATAAAATATTATTCCCATGGCATTTCCATTCTTCCAGCTACCCAAGCCAAAGCCCTGGAGTCACTGAATTCTCATTTCCTCATACCTCACATCTGACTCATCAGCACACCCTGTAAGATCCACTCTCAAAATACATCTGAATCCAACCACATCTTAACACCTTAACGGCTACCTGCTTGGCCCGAGCCACCAACATATATTTCATGTGGGCTCCACAACAGCCTTCCATTCTTGCCTCCCTATCGTCTATTAACCCCACAGTAGCCAGAATGAGGCTGAAAAATGTAAATTACACGTCACTCTCCTGCTCAAAACCTTCCCATGGTTGACAACCATACCAAGGATAAAATCCCAAGTCCTTAGCACACCTCAATCTCTTTACTACTGTCGTTGTCCTCATTTGTCCAGATCCAGCCACCCTGGCATCCTTGCTGCTCCTCACATACTCCAAGCACACTCCTGCCTCAGTCTTGGCACTTGCTAGTTACCTTCTGTCTGGACTCTAGAGCGCGGCAGGGCTCATGCCTTCCTATCACTAAGGGCTCTGCTCAAATGTTACTTCTTGGAGAGGACCTCCTGGATCACTCCATCTAATCTGACACCCCCTCCCCAATCCAGAGCATTTATCAAGACCCGTCATACTTATTGTTTACTGTCTGCTTCTGCTTCATGAAGATAAGGATTTTGTTGTATTCACTACTGTATCCCCACGGCCTAACCTGATGCCCAGCACCTGTAAATATTTGTTGAATGAATGGACAACTAGGTCTGTGAATAAGCAGTAGGACACCTACTTTTCCCAAATTCTTTTTTTTTTAATTGTTTATTTATTTATGATAGTCACCGAGAGAGAGAGAGAGAGAGAGAGAGAGAGAGAGAGAAAGGCAGACATAGGCAGAGGGAGAAGCAGGCTCCATGCACCGGGAGCCCGACGTGGGATTCGATCCCGGGTCTCCAGGATTGTGCCCTGGGCCAAAGGCAGGCGCTAAACCATTGCGCCACCAGGGATCCCTTCTCAAATTCTTAATAAGCGAAGCTGCTGCTTCTCACACTCTGGGCATTTTATAATCCATGCTGACTCTAAAATCATTTATCCTATGTATTTCTGTGACTCTATAACATTGCTTTCCATTAATCTGTCCTCCCATCCACATTCCATCAGTCTCCTAAATTAGTCAGTATAGTATATAAACAGAAGTATAGGTTCCTCAAAGCCACCTTCCTGGGGATGACATGCGTGTGCCAGAATGTTTCATATGCTCTTCATAAATCATTCTGGGGCATCATCTCTAAAATAAAAAAAAATTAAAACAGAGCGGAAACATTTTAGTTATAGCCCTTTGATTGATTGATTAGTGCAACACTGTCTTCTCAAGGAAGTATTTGCAATTTTAGCACTTTGTTTTTTAGATGAAAATAGGAGGCTCTGAAGTCACACTGAACTAAATGGGCCATTTTGTAGCTATGGAACCTTGGGCTAGTCACTTAATCCTTCTGAGTCTGTTTCTTCATTTGTAGAAAGGAAATAATAAGTATACCTTAAACTGTTAGGATTAAGCTAATAAACTTTAAAAGTCTAGCAGGATGCCAGACACATGGTGGGTACTCAGTAAATGGCATATATTACTAAGAATTATTGCAATGAATTAAAGCTAACTATAATTTTTTAAATGTCATGAATAGCAACTAGCACTCAATAACACCCAATTTTAGCAAAATCACCTCACAAATGAAGAGAGGTGTTGACAAAGTAGGGCATTTGTGATGTACAACTCCAACAGCACCTTTTACATCATATCCTGGAGCTCACTGTCTCTGTCTTAAGCTCTCCAGTAATGCTGCCAAATTTTCTGGTATTCAAAATTATACTGTGAGCACCACAACACTAAGGACTTCTAGGTTAAATATATAATATTTGAGTAAATGTTTTGGAGCCATTGAAATGATCAGTATGAAGATTTTATAGGGATGTGGAGAATATCAAAATATAACCTGCAAAAATTAAATATATTTTTTGCCCTAAGTTTAAAAAAGGTAACATTTAGTGCACACAATCATTGCCACGATGTAAAAAGCAATCCACATATAAAAAAAGAGAAAAAGTGGACAAATAAATTATTAAGGGTATTTGTTGGGGTATAGGATTATGAGTGACCTTCTATTCCTTCCTCACTTTTCTGACCTTTTAGTAATACTGATGTACTAAACTTTCAAAGTAATTGAGGCTGCTAAAAATTAAAAAGGAAAAGAAGAGAGGGGGGAAAGGAAGAGGAGAAGTAAAAACAAATCACTGTAAGAAAATGTTTTTTAGGATTTCCAGTGTAGAGAATTATGTGACTTTTCTTGGCTATCATTCACACTGGAAATAACCTACTCTAGAATTATGATAAAGTTCCTCAAAAAGTTAAGGAATAATAAAGGATATGAAAGAAATGATAGTCTTCCTCTGGCATAACAAGCCTACCACCCACTCTACCTCTGGACTTCTTATGCTATGTAAATGCATCTAGTTCCCACTGGTTAGGTTATTTTGAGTTGGTTTTCTTTTATTTGTAGCCAACTGCATCCTAACTGGTACAACCTTTGAGAAAAGAAGCAAATCGGCTAATAGCTATCATATAAACCACATTTATATGAGTTGATATTAACACTCCAATTTTTTTTTTTTTTTTTTTTTTAACCAGCAAAGACCTACTGGGCTAAGGAGTATTCACCACTGCACTGAAGAAGGTCACAGATAATCTGTGAATAAGTCCCCACATAACATAAACCACATGTGTGTCAAAACCAAGTATGTGATCAACATCATTATGCACACAAATTATACACTTCATACCATACATGAATAGTATCTATCCACATCTTCATAGAGTATAAATATTCATTGTAAGTAGATAATGCTTTCAGTAACCAGTTACTGAGTATCAATTATGTACACCAGATTCTGTCCTAAGTACTGAAGACATAATAGTGAACAAAACAAAGTCCTTTTCTTAACAGAACCTCAATTTTCATTAGTAACAATAACTAGACAATAAAAAAGTAAATAAATCATATTAAATGGTGAGATGTGCTTTGTAGAAAAAGAGCAAGGGACCATCAATTTTAAGAAGCACCCAAATTTTCCACACCACTAGGTAAGAAAGAACATTGTCAACTAACATTATGAGACACCACTAATTCTAAGATGCTCCCATTTTAGAGATGTTACAATGTGGGAAAATGTATCCCTTAAAACAAATGAGTATGGCATAAAATAGGAAAAGGGACACAGAAAACGCAGGCAAGGAAAAGGAACCAGTAATTTCAGATCGGGTGTCTGACAAAGGTAAGAAGCCATTCAAGTCTCTGGAAGAGGAATCTAGTGAGGGGAAGGGACGAGCACAAAACCAGGGCAGTGGGCACACCTGTGGCACACTGGAGGAACAGAAGGAAGGCAGGTGTGCAGGAGACAGCAGGTGAGACAGAGCACAGCAGGAAACAAAACTGAGAAGCTACAGAGGCCTGAATATACGAAGCCTTGCAGGCCATGGCTCTAATTCTTAACCTGAGCAGGATGGGATGCCCAGGCATATTTTCAAAAAAGATCTAAACCAGGGGTGCCTGGGTAGCATCATCAGTTAAGCGTCTGACTCTTGATTTCGGGTCATGATCTCAGGGTGGTGGGACAGAGCCCTGAATCGCGCTCAGCACAGAGTCTGCTGGAGATGTTCTCTCCATCTCCCTCTGCCCCCTCTTTCCCACACGTGCGTGCGCTCACTCTCTCTAAAATAAATAAATAAATCTTTAAAAAAAATGTAAAACAGATGACCAGGATCTCATCCTATTTGATATTTATAAGAACAAAATCATAACATTATTTTAAAACCTGTAACTACATAGCTATACGCTAAAATGTTATAAAGTGAAGCTATTTTCCAGCATAGGATAATAAGTGATTCCTCAAATATGAAATAAATCATCAATATAGTTTTTAAATTATAATAACCCAGTATATAAGAAAAGTGAGAATGCTGGTAATGAAACAACCTCAGAAAGTTAAAAAAATGAGCTATTGAAGTATTTCTCTGTTGGTCCTGACCAAAACTATTAGTCCAACCACCAGCAAAGAAAAGTGACTTTTACTGTATGGATATCAGATGCCAATTTCTAATGCTGCATGAAGTTGAGGATGCCAAATGGTTGATTTTACTATATTAAGTAGTAAGAAAAACAAAGGAAGAATCTTGTAATATGTTAAAATAGTTTTTTCTTGACACATCTTTTTAAACTCTTACCTGCTGGATGAGGTGCATACACTTTGAAGACTGCACTCCATAAGCATTGTTGACTATATGTGGAATGCCAGAATTAGCACAAATCACAGCCAGTTCTTCTAATCTACAAACATAAATATTCAACAGAAAGACATATTCCTACTGTGCTTTTATAAATTACAGTGTGAGAACTTTTTTTAATTCAATAGTTATTCTTAATGTACACTATGAAAAAAATGGGAAAACTGAAATTTCTACAGCAGTATTTTAGCATAAAATTCAGCAGCAGGCACTTTAGGATAAACCTAAAAAAGCTTTTAAATTAATGTTACCAATAAATGAGAAAACGGGTATTTATAAAAATCCGTATACATGGGAGCTTTTAAATCACTTTAAAATTTCCTATATAAAAAAGCGAGAAGATTATAATGATCTCTTAACAGGGTGGTATGCTCATTTTTAAATGCTTTTGGTTGCTTATCATACTAAAGCTAATAGTTGCAAAATAATTAGCATGTCTTAAAATCTTAAGAAATCTTACATTTAACATCTCATAAAGTAAAAAATACATTTTCAAGTAGACTTTAATGTATTAAAAAATACAGAACATTAAAATGTTTCAGTACCAAAATAACATTTTCCAACAACTTGCAAACTAAAGAATCTTTTAAATAGCTGCTGGTTTTAAATTCACTCTTACTTTTTCATTTGACACTCCTTATATTAAAATAAGTTGAGAGTCAAGCTCTATGCAAAATAAGGTAATAAATTTCAATTAGTGTGTAATGAATGGTGTTCCTCTGCAAATCCAAATACTACTTGTGACTGAGGCCATCTCTAACAAATATCTTCACATGCTATGAAACTAAGACTAAATCCTATGTTTTAATGAAGTTTTAAATTTCTTAAAAATGTTCTTTCTATAATATAAAGGATTTGGAAGCAAAGCATTTTTATTCAATAAAAGTTCTTTCCCATAAGGATGTATTTCAAATATATATTACATAGTTATTTATTTTTGCAAAATACATTTTTTAGATGTACATTGTTTGTTTTTTAAGATTTTATTTATTTATTCATGAGAGACACAGAGAGAGAGAGGGAGGCAGAGACACAGGTAGAGGGAGAAGCAGGCTCCATGCAGGGAGCCCGACATGGGACTCGATCCCGGGTGTCCATGATCATGTTCTGGGCTGAAGGCGGTACTAAACTGCTGAGCCACCTGAGCTGCCCGCATTATGTTTTTAAAGTACAGACAGAAAAAAAAAAAAAAAAAAAAAAGTATAGACAGGAATGCCATTTTTCTGTCAGAAGTTTTCAATTTACTTCCTTAAGGTATTATGAGTTAAAAAGTCATTTTATCATTCATTTTCATAAACCTCACAAATTGAGAGGAACCTTTCATTACTCAAATTAATCAGATACTTGTTTTTAACAAAATAGATCTTCTGGGATGCACACAAGTATTTTCTTCATAAAAGGCACTTCGACATGTTTGTGTTCTAATGAAAGCATTCCTTATTAACAAAGTTCCTTGAGAGTAAGACGCTATAATAACATAAAGTACTATTTTAAAATGGAAAAAAATATCATTTGAGTTGTTTTAAATATTCAGAATTGATCAAATCTGCTAATATTATATAAAGATATTTAATGAAAGGCAAGGACAGATAAAAAATACTTTCCATGTAGATCAAATTGTATTGCAACTTAGCAGCCAATTGAGATGTTATTCAGATAGAAGAAATGATACCCTTATTTTTTTATATTTCCTTTAACTGATTTTGCCCTACAATACTCTGTCCAATTAATTAACTAATAAAGATAACATACATATGCTTATTTAAGTTAAGACGATAGAGGAATAATCTCAATGCAAAGAAATCAAAATACATCTTAAATTTAATAAAATTAGAAATTCGAACATATTACTAATAACTGTGCTTCACCATTTTCCTAAAGTTCACTCTTATCAGGAACATTCATTATATAACAGAACTAAAAAGTGTCATTTGAGAATTCTGATAAAAAATATTTGTAATTTTTTTCCCAAAAGAGATAATACATGTAAAATACTTAACCCTACACCAAGCATACTGTAAACATCTTAAAAAAAAAAAAAATCAAAAGGAAACAAAACTATCCTAAAGTATAAACAATCTAACACATACCCATGTGCTGTTTTTGGGAAATGTGATTTATTTCTATCACATTAAAATATTTCTAGGTAGCAAAATCATCAATGAATAAAGTACAGAGATCTTTATTTATATTTCAATATAAATTTAAAAACTGGTAAGTAATGAATAAACAAGGAAATGATATGTAATATTATCTTAAAATAGGATTCAGAGTCACAAATAAAACAAGGTAAATTTTCAAGAGCATGGTCTTAAAACTGTCTCTTAAAACATGCCTAATAAAAAAGTAACGTACATTCATTACTGCCAAATTGTGTGATTCCATGAATAAAACTAAAGTTTAACTTTATCTTAAAAAATAGTCCGAAGTCAATATAGTTCTGACAAATTATTAGCACTTCTGTTCAACATGATAGAATGAAACAGAGAGTGCCATCAAAACTAGAAATTTGTATTACTCTACCCAAGCCTGTTATATTTTCAGAATAAAATTTGTGGACATCCTTTAGAAAAAAAATTTTTTTGCTTTTTTTTCTTTTTGCTTTTCTCTTAAATATATGCAGTTTTCTCTAAATGCAAAGACAATCACCGTGTACACTCAAGTGTACACGAGTTCATCTTCCAATTAAGAAATTCAGAAGGGGGGGATCCCTGGGTGGCTCAGCGATTTAGCACCTGCCTTCGGCCCAGGATGTGGTCCTGGAGACCTGGGATCGAGTCCCATGTTGGGCTCCCTGCATGGAGGCTGCTTTTGCCTCTGCCTGTGTCTCTGCCCCTCTCTCTCTCTCTCTCTGTCTCTCATGAATAAATAAAATCTTTAAAAAAAGAAAAAAAGAAAAGAAATTCAGAAGGTAATAAATAATCCTAAATTTTCTACTTAATCTGTTGATACTGGTAGTTCTGATATTAGAAAACTAACTGTAAGAGCAAAGAAGTGGAGCAATTAAAACAACTAAATCCAACATTATGCTTAGAAACTTCTATTAAATAATGAGGCAAAGATGCAAAGAGATCAGAAACAGACAAAAACAGGATGACAGTTGCTCTGTGTCTACTCAGGTGATAAAGGGATCTCCATTTGGTTTTAGTTGTTTTTCTTATTCTGTATCAAATTTTTATTTCCCCAAACCACTGTGTTGTTTCTCCACTAGTCCATTCACCTATTTCCTGCCAAATGTTACTTTTTTTTTTTTCCAAATGTTACTTAATAAGCATCTTTGAGAGTCCGTCTATCTGCATTTCATTTAAAAGACCAATGGATGCCTAAGGGACAATTATTTGGAAATGATTTACCTATCAGGCACCCTTGGAGCGAAACAGGATGTAGTAGAATGAACACACAGAATGTTATCAGGCCCAAGTTCCTGGACTTTAGCCTCCACTGCTTTCAGGTCTGTGCGCAGCTCGTCACCTTCTAACACGTTCTCTATCACCACAGGCTCAAAACCTAACCAAGCCAACCAGAAATCAAAATGTTAGATAAACTAAAATAAGGGAAGATCCTGGAACTCTAGGAAGCAGTGCTATTCTACATAGGAACTCTAAATTTGGTCAGTGAGCGCTTGCCTCGTAATAAAGACCTGGCTCAATCTTGGCATGAATCAAAAGCAGGTCAAAACAACGTGAAGGACTAGTAGACCACAATTAGGACCACAAAATCTATTTAATGCTTAGATATGACTAGGAAGACTTGTTCTGGGAAGGAAAACAAAGGTCAAATAGATACCTATAAAAGTAAGACTCCTTCACTATGATTCCATTTAGACTGAGGAAAAGTAAATCCATTCTCTGGCAGCATTTCATTTTTAAGTTGGCTTTATTTCAAAGATGGACAAGAATAATAATATAATTCAAGTACTAAAACAAATCACAATCGTCAACTTTATATTTTAGTCCTAAAGTAAAAGTAATGAATTTTATCAGCCTAATGATCACTGACCCATCCCATAGTTTACAAGGACCTTCTATACTTTAAATATAAAAACTATTTCTCAATTTTCAATTGAATTAGTACACTTAACTAGCACATGATCAAATGTCTGACCAAATAATGTGTAATCTTATATGGTGAATATTAAGGTATCCATAAACTTTAAGAGTTGTATGTGCAATATATACAGTAAGCAATGTACAAAGCACTTAGATAACTAAATATGTTGTAACACTAGTAAGTACTTAGGGTAAAAGTAAAATCAAAGTGCTTAAGTCTTACAAACTGGATAGAAAATAAACTAGGGAAATTTTACACATAAAGTCATTACATAGTCACATTTTCAGTCTTCCCAAATAGCAAATCTACAGCAGGCTGGACTCATGTATTTAGAGGCTATAAGAGATTTAGAAACCATTTAGCTCAACTCGCTCATTTCATAGACAAGGGAGCCAAAACACAGAAAATTAAAGCAGTTAAGAGGAAGTAGTTTTCTTCTGTGTTTTATAATCCATATTAAGTTGTCTGCATTCTACCTACAGAAATATAAAAACCTGGCCACCCTAAAATCATCAATCCGATTATGTTGGTTCAGAGATGTCCATGTTTTATATCTATACTTTCACAGCTATTAAAACAAAACCTAAATAGTGCTTCCTAATGACACCTAATTTTCTATTCTTTCTCAAATTTTTGAGACCTAACCCTACTTTCGCTTTCAACATTAAAAATGTTTTTTTTTTTTTTTGAGAATACAACTATCTTGTCTCCTAAGAATATAGACTATCCTAAGAAAGGATAAACCATAAATTGTAGTACAAATCCTAACATCTTTTGGAAAAGTTTCCAATTCTTCAATATGGCCATCTTTCCTGTAAGTTTGGTTATTAGTTCTTTGGTTAATAGGATATAAATAAACAGACTTCTTGACAACTTCATACCACTTAAAATAAATCAGTATATCTCTTAAAAGTCTATCAGTTTCTGCTCTATGTCCATATTATGAATCCCTTTTCATGAGTTTCTTTAGGATTATTTATATGGTTTAGTTATAGGCCAATACAGTTCATTTCATACAACAGACTGAGATTATTCAAAATTAACCTTAAATTCTCAGATTTGCCTTGATTTAAGCAAGCCAAATACTAAAATACCAACGTGAAGTTTTTATCTCGTCTATACATAACGATGCCTGTATCCTTACACTTTGATTTATGACAACAATTTATGTGTTTTCCACATATGTATATACAACAACAACCATTCCTGAAGCCCTTAGCACCCTTCGTGCTCAGGGATTACTGTTGGGCATTTCATATGTTATCCTGCTTAATACTCAAACAATCTTGTGAGATAAGTATTTGTAACTCCATTTTAAAGAATGGACATACGATACAGCCATTCCACTTCATGGCATATACCCCAAAGAATTCAAAGGAGGACTCAAATGGGTATTTGTGCACCCATATTCACAGCAGCATTATTCACCAGAGCCAAAAAGTGAAAACAACCCAGGTGTCCATCAACAAATGAATGAATGAGTAAACAACGTTGAGAAAGATAAATACAGTGATGTATTAGCCTTAAAAGAGGAAAGAAATTCTAATACATGCTGCAACATGAACTTTAAAGATATTGTGCTATGCGAAATAAGCCAGTCTCAAAAGGACAAATACTCTGTAACTCCACTTATATAAAGGACCCAGAGCAGTCAATTTCAGAGACAGAAAGAATAGTGATTGTGAGGAACTGGGGGTCGTGGGGAGGGAGGAGTTATTATTTTAGTGGGTACAGAGTCAGTTGAGATGAAAAAGTTCTGGAGATTATATGTTACACAATGGCTGTACGACAATGTGAATGTATATAATGTTACAGAACCATACATTTAAAAATGATTAAAATGGTAAATCTTGTTATGTATACTTTCTTACAATAAGAAGGGAGAACAAGAACACATTTAGTTTCTTCTTCATTCATCTTTCTCTATACAAAAAGTTTGAATTTCCTACATTATATATGCCACTTCTCTTCTTTTACCTGCAGTGATCATGGATTTAAAGCAAGACTTCTGGTCTATTCTTGGCCATATAATATACTTTGCCTTTGGTCTTTTGTGTCGTAACGTTAAGAAACACAAGGTTAGACTCATACCAGTCGCCATGGGAACTACAAAGCAGCTGGTCACTGCAGGGACACCTAAAAATAAAAAGTAAGAAAAATTAATTATTCTGCTAAAAACTAGCATCCTTCTTGAAGAAATTCTGTAGTTCTTCAATCAAACAGTAGGAGTTATAGACTTAGTGCTTCCTCTCTACTTGGTCTCAGGAAGCTCACTGCCAAATTCAACCTCCAGGCTTATGGCTCTGGTTTTCTATCTTTTTCTAAAGGGTTTTTAAAAATATACATCTTTCAAAAGCCATTTATAACCTGTTTGGAAAGAGGCGTTCATAAAAGATAGGAGGCAAAGGTGTATGTGGCTGGCCAGCCGAAAGTATTATGATTAACACAGTACATACCAGCCAACTTTATGATGTCCAGGACCAAAGAATTGGTAATTTTGTTCAAAAGGCTAGAACCTGCAGCTTTTGGTTGCACAGCAGAAATATCACCCGATCGTCCAATTCCATGAATGAACCTAAGCAAAAAATGGGCCAACAACTGGACAAAAATATTCAGTGTTCTAAGTAATCCACTGTATAAGTATACAGATACAGTAACAAAAAAAAAAAAAAACCCACACCAGAAACAACACTTGACTATCGCAGACAAGTTTATTTCATAAACTATTAATAATGTAAAAATATCCTGGTTAAATTGAAACAAATTTATCAATTACATTGTAGGGCTAGTCTCCAAAGATGGCCACCATCAATTCCTCTTCTCCCAATGCCCATACACTATTGCCAACACCAAGAAATGGAATCAAATTCCTCTCCACTTGAATATGTGCTGGCCTTAGTGACTTGTTTGGCCAGGAAGAATCTAATGGAGGTGATGTTCTGGAATTTCTGATCTCGATCCAAGAAGCCTTACAGCTTCACCTGACCTCTTGAAGAACTGCTCTTGCAGGAGCTCCCTCCTATTATCCAGATGCCATGCTGGGAGAGGCCCAAACCACCTGGGGAGGCCATCTGAGCTCCCGGCCACCTAAGTGAGTCAACTTGGATAAATTGCCCAGTTGAACCTAGTAACTAAAACTCTCAGCCAACATCTGACTACAACTGCATGACACGCTGGAAGCAATAATCAACTTGCTGAGCCCTGTTAACCCACAAAACTGTGAGAGGTAATAATAAGCTATCGTTTTAAGCTACTAAGTTTTGAGGTGGTTTGCTAGCAGCAAAAGAAAACCAGAATATATGCAACATTAGATTTTCTTATTTCTTTCCACTTCCTTAACGAGAGCAGTGGACTAAGTTCCCATGGGGATGAGCTGCAAGTTCAAATATTGCCTTAATTTAAAAAATACTACACTTAACCTTTGAATCGGGGGGGGGGGGGCATTAGGAGAGGCCTGCATAGTCAAAAATTTATGTATAACTACTTTGATTCCCCCAAAAACTTCATTACTATTTGCCTATTGTTGACCGGAAGCCATACCAATATCATAAACAGTCAATTAACACATATTTTATATGCTATATTATATACTGTTTTCTTACAATAAGCAAGTTAGAGAAAAGAAAATCTTACTAAGGAAATCATAAGGAAGAACGAAAGTACGGTTTTCATCGAAAAAAGTCCACGTGTAGGTGGACCTGTACAGTTCAAATCCATATTGTTTCAAGGGTCATCTGTATACATTCCTTGAAAATTAGTGTCCAAATCCACTCATGTTAAATTAGATGACATTATACACATGAATGATACCTCTGAATATTCTTCAAATTTATATCTGTTTGCACTTTATAGTTAGATTAGAAATCTGTCACACTGGGATTATCACAGAACACCAGTGTCATACATCATCACCACCGAAACTTAATGTACAAAGCATTTTTTTTACAAATATCATAAATCATGTTATTAGCCTATGTTAACCATGAATTTTTCATCCAAGTTATAGATTCATTATCATTAGTTCTCACTGCAATGATTTTGAGTGAAATAAATTCTACTATCCCCAGGAAAACTTCACCACTGAACATTTCAAGACAGGAGTTTTTAAAAGTTTATCTATATTTCACAGAAAAGTGGAAGAGCAGAGAAATGATCATATTTGGAAACACTACCAATTACATGGTTAAAAGAATTGATGAAAAAGCTTTCTAAAATACCACAAAAGGAAAAAGTGACTTAATTTAAAATCAAGTGTAGCGTACCTTTCCTGCACCTATTTCAGCAAAGCAAGGGATTTATAAAATAGGATTCGGTTCAGATCCAGATGAACGTTTTAAAGTTCTACCTACTAATCATTCTCTTAAAAAACCCGCAACGTTAGGAAAGAAATATAGCAAACTATAAACAACTTCTACATATTTTAAATTCTAACAACCGAATAGGTTCATTTACATTAAATGTACAGGCAGTAGAGTTAAAGCCCCAGAACCCCACAGGATAACTAGAACTTTCACCCTACTCTCCTGAAAAGCAACTAGTCAGGCAAATTGTTTCCATCTCCCTGTTGCATCTGGTTCATGCGCCCATTTGAATAGGGAAGAAGTAGGTTACCAATAGATGTTTTATTGGTATTACCACCATCGTTTTAAACAACAAAAATCTTAAAAAATAAAAAAAAGGGGGTGGGGGTACGCCTGGGTGGCTCAGCAGTTTAGTGCCTGCCTTCGGCTCAGGGCCTGGTCCCGGGTCAGGGGATGGAGTCCCACATGGGGCTCCCTGCAGGGAGCCTGCTTCTCCCCTGCCTGTGTCTCTGACTTGCTCTGTCTCTCATAAATAAATAAACAAAATATGTTTTTAAAAAAATATGTTTCTATTTTAAAAATATACCTGTAATGACGTCGAGCAACTAATGCAGATGCGACTCTCCCTTCCCTTTCTCCCACACCACAATTGCCCAGGAAATTGTTGCTATCCATGATGGCAAGCTCATGCAAAAAAAGTTCAAGTGTACTTTCATCCCAACCATCCTCTGGACACTTCCCCTAAAAAAAAGATAAAAATGAAAATAAAAGTAAGTTCTTTAAAAAGCTTATATTTCAGCCCTAGAATCTTCCTTCAATGATTTTTTTTGAAACTTCGCCATGTGTATTTTGCCATCCTCGTTGCTTTCTAAACTTTAGACATAAATTGGGCCCAAGGCAAGAAAAACCTTGAGGAGGCCAAACATTTGTTACACGGCGTCGCCATCAGCTCTGGATTGCGGGGGGAGGTGGGGGGGGTGGTAATAAATGACCAGGAGGAGATCCGCTCGGGTCTCAAGCTGCAGGAAGCACAGGTTAACGGAAAACCAATAAATGTCATCATCTTCAAATGACGATTCTCCAACCGAGGCCGTGAAAACGAGGACTTGTCAAAGTGGGGTGCAATTAAAATTCGGGTGAGAGGGATTAGAGGGAAAGGAGAAGAACTGAGTGGGAAGCATCAGAGAGGGAGGGAGACAGAGCAGGAGAGACTCCGGACTCTGGGAAAGGGACGAGGGGCGGTGGCAGGCGGGGGGCGGGCACGGAGCCGGGCGCTCGGTGGGAGGAGCACCGGGCGATATGCTATAGGTCGGCGAGTCGACCTCCAATAAAAAAAATATACATACATACATAAAATAAAATAAAAGCGCACACACAAAAATATCCTGGAGCCTGGCGGGAACCAGACACGTGAGGCTCCGGCAGCTCCCCCCGAGCCGGGCATAGGGCCCTCGGGGTCCCTGGCAATGGTCAAAGCGGAAGGGATGCGAACTTTGCCTTCCCGCACACACAACAGTAAGGCAACTACTGGCCCGGAGTTGGGCAAAAAAGCAAACCAAACAGGACTCCACCTGCTGACCCCGCGAGCTCCGCAACACCACGCTCGGCGCCGGCTGGAGAGGGAGACGGAGGGCGGAGGGCGGAGGGCGGGCGTGCACCGCGGGCTGCAGCGGGGGGGCCGCGAGGGGGGCCGCGAGGGCCGCGGGGGGGCGGGGGGCCGCCAGGGAGGGGGGGGTCCGCGAGGGCCGCGAGGGGGGCCGCGAGGAGGCGGGGGGCGGGGGTCCGCCAGGGAGGGGGGGCCGCGAGGGGGGCCGCGAGGGCCGCGGGGGGGCGGAGGCCGCGAGGGAGGGGGGGCCGCGAGGGGGGCCGCGAGGGCCGCGGGGCGCGGAGCCGAGGCCGGCCCGACAGCCCCGTACCTTCTCCAGCAGCAGCCGTATGAGGTGCTCGTGCGAGCGGCGGGCCTCACAGCCCTGCCGCACGTAAGCCGGCGACACCAGCCGCTCGCCCGCCGCGAAGCTGTCGCGGTTCATCTCGGCGGCGGCCCCGGCGGCGGGGGTCCCACGCCGGCCGCGCGGGGCACGGCCGCTGAAGCAGGAAGCTGCCCGCCGCCCGCCGCCCGGACGGTACGGCAAGGCCTCGGGACAAACATCCTGAGTCGTTTGTGCACATGCGCACAACTGGCCGAGCGGCGCTCCCGGCCTGCGGGCTTGGGCATGCGCAGGGGCGCCGGCGCCGAGCCCGACCTGGAGGCGGAGCGCTGCACCTGTGCGCAGCGGCTGCGGCGGGAGGGAGGCGGCGCGGCCTTCTCGGCGCTCCAGCCCGGTCGAATGGCGAGATTTGCGCAGTCTGTGCTTCAGGCTTCCGACCCCGTGTCTCTCTAGTCCCAGAACCTCTCCTCCGCACTTTCCTGAGCCTCAGCATGTGCTAGGGCCTGGCAGCCCGCTAGGACACAGCAGCGCCCCATTCCCTTCGTCCTCGGCACTACAGAATTTTGGGCCTCAACACTTACCACCCATCACCTGATTTTACTTTTTTTTTTTTTTGGTACACCCCGCACCCACACATCTATGGATGTAAACTGCCTAAAGATACGCACCTGGTTCCCGCTGCTGTACCCCCCCCCCCAAGCGCCTAGAACAGTGCCCGGAATATAGCAAGGGCATGCATGCATGCATGAATAAAAATAAAAATGAATAAAATTAAATAAATAAAACTAAATAAAATAAAAATAGATAAAAAATAAAATAAAAAATTCCTGTTGAATTAACGAATTGCTTTGACCATTCAACAACCTAGCACTAGGGATGGGAGGCACAGAAATGAAAAGGTAGGATCCCTGCCTTGGGTTTCCTTGCACTCTCCTCCTTAGGTGAGCCCATAGCCATTCCTGACGTTGCATTGCTCTCGTTCCGCGCTGTGCTGGAGTCCACTTGAACGGGTCCAAACTCACTTTGCAAGAGCTGATTGTTAGATGTTCAGGATCCTTGCGAGCTGGTTTGTAAGTGCAGTTGCTTTTTAATAATGAATTGTGTGGCTTTGCAGTAAAGTTAACTCTCTGAAAAGCAAAAGTAGATACACAAACTTAACCACTTCCTACTTATTTTTACATTTTGCTGTTATCTGTGCTTTTGAGATTATTTACATCTATTGTATCTGTAGGGTGGAAATCCAGCATAGCAGTGTACTGCTACTGTATTATCTCTTTCTGGCTCCCTCTTTAGTGGCATCATGTTAGGAGTTTGAAAATGGCCATGAGTGGGAGTATTTGCTCCATGAAAATCAACAAATGCTGCAAATCGGGCTCTGGCCTCCCAGCCACTCCCCAGGAATAAGTTGTCCAGCGTGTACCAAGTCACCATTGCTTCCACTATACCTTCCTAGGGAGGCGCAGCGGTTTGGCGCCTGCCTTTGGCCCAGGGCGCGATCCTGGAGACCCGGGATTGAATCCCACGTCGGGCTCCCAGTGCATGGAGCCTGCTTCTCCCTCTGCCTGTGTCTCTGCCTCTGTGTGTGTGTGTGTGTGTGTGTGTGTGTGTGTGACTATCATAAATAAATAAAAATTTAAAAAAAAAAACTATACTTTCCTAGGGTATCCTATCATTTATCAGCTTCATACTTGTCAAACTGCATTTCAGTTGCTAATTTTCTGTTTTCCTCAACTAGACTGTGAGCTCCTGTTTGACAAAGGCGATATTTGATATGTGTTCAAAGCACAGAACTAAACACATAATAGATGTTTGACAAATATTTATTAAATGATAGACCATTTGAGAACTTTGTAAAACTACACAGAAAGATGAGCGACAAAAATAATGAGAATTTAGCTTATTTTTTTAAGTGAGCATCAACTTTAAACCTTTGAAGAGTTGAGTTCTTATTCCCCAAATATAACTATGCTTCCAACTTCTCTGAGAAAGCCTTCAAAGCCGTTTTGTCAATCATAGGCAAATGTGCAAATATCACAAGATCCATCTCATTACTGAGCAGACACACTAGGTTTCTGAGCTAGCAGTTTCTCTCACCTTATTTCCTGGTCTTAATTTGGAAAAATTTTTGTTTCTAGAAACTAAGTCCATCATCAAGCTATGCCTTCTTAGAAGTTACTCAAAACAAATACAGGTTCTGGAGGCAGTTGCAAAAGAAGTGTTCTCTCACCCAAGGAATACTTATTGAGCATCTAATATTTTTAATAGGGCAACATCAGAATAATTTCATTGTCCTTACAAGATGCAACATAGTTAAAAAGTATATATCCAAGTTCATAGGTCTGAAGTTTGCTTGTGTCACTGGTTGTATGACTTTGGATACATTACTCATATTCTCTGAGCTTTGCTTCCCTCACTTGTAAAATAGAGACATGGAGGAGCCCGTTACGATGATTAGATGAGATGTAATTGCTTAACGCTGTCTTCACTCTGATAAACTGGACAAGGACTAGACCATGTCTGATAGGATAAGAACCTCAATCCATAATCTCTGCAGCAAGTAGCCCAGGGACTCAAACCAAAACCCCGGCAGCAATCTTGCCAGAACCCTTAGGACTCAGCCAATGACTGCCAGCTTCCCAATTTTTTCACTTGCTTCCAACTCAGGACTAACCAGAGAAAGACAAATATGCTCCCTAAACCAATGACATAAGATGTTCTTATCTAGCTAGCCTTCCTCCATCTTCCTCTTACCAGCAATCAGAGTACACCTGAACCCTTCCCATTTTTTTCACTATAAAGCTTTTCCGCTTCCCTGGCTGCACCTTGAGTCTGCCAAATGCAAGTGATGGAGACTAATTCCCTTCCTCTAGCCAGCTCTGAATGACTAGTCTCTGCCCATTATTCGAGTGGTCTTTGTTTCTTGCCACAGCTTTCCTAGAGACCCCACTGAGGCACGATCTGCAGTGTCCATCACCATGGACCCTAACCTTTGACCAGATGTGGTCCCCACAAAGGACTCTTGCGCCTTGCTGCGTGTGACTTGTCAAGTCTGTGCCAGCATTGTCAGCGCTGGGTCTGAACCCTGCTATCTTTGCATTGAGTTCCTCAGCTATTTATTCTACTTATGCTATCTTTGATGGAATCAGGCTATTCCTTTTCCTCTTTTTTTTTTTTTTTGGCTCTCTTTTGTACTTTTATTTTGTATTGTGTTATCTGAAAGTACTATTTGTCATAAGAAGGAGAGTCATAGGGTAAGACACAGCTGCAGGCCCTATAAGCCTGTTGTTCAGGCCAGCCTCATAGACCAATGAGTTTGCAGTTCTCACCAGATGGGCATCCGTTTGGACAAACTTTACTGCGGGTCACCAATAAAATTGGATAAGGCACTCCTTCCACCTTGACTTTTTGTCCTGAGAATTTACCTTTAATTTAGAGAGAGGGCTCACTCTACCTGCCAGCGGGCACAGACTGTCAGGTCAGTGATTGGAGGGGGCCAACCCGCAGGTTGGGAATCTGACACACAAAGAGTGCAAACATCACTTTCAACCAACCTTTGCCAGCTCTCCTGGGGTTGTCTAAGCCTAAATCCGCTCCTCCTCCAGGAAAAGCTGCTGCTACTTATGTGTGTTCTCATTACAATCCCAATTCTGGTGGCCATCTCTCTAAATAGCATCACATCAGCTCTGAGGATTTGCGCCTTCAGTGGCCACTCTGTGGAACATTTGACTTGAATAAACTTTGCATTTAATAGGTACCCTAGAAAAAGAGGGGAATTAAGATTTCTTAGGTCAATGGGCTCCAGTTTTTAATTGATATACAGAAGCCTCCAAAAGAAATTCCAGTTCAAAAATTATTTCATTAAAAGATTCTTTGGCCAAAGCTGGTGAGCAATTTGACAAACCTAAGCAACAAGAAACTAGACTCATTTCTGAGTAAATCCTCCCTCTCCTGGTCCTCCACTTGCTACCGTATATCCAATATCCCTCTTCCTCTTTATCCTTCTCATCTCTGTCTTTCCTCACTTCCGTCAACTACGTCTGTCTCTTCCTCTTGAGCAGACCTTCTATGTTTTCCCAACAACCTCCTGCCACCATAAAATGTCAGTTGCTTCTAAACATCCATCTGTCTTATGAACCAGGTATGCAGGCAACCCAAGATGAATTAAGAGCTATAGGTAAGGACCTCCCTACAAGGCCCCCAAGAAGACCAGCAACTATTCCTGGAAGAATTTACAATTCTTTTGGGTGCATATGATTCAGGGTTGCCTAACCTACATCATTGTGTGCACATCATAGTCAGGACCTCAGATGCTAAATCTTGAATAGCAAAGGCTGATTGGATTAACCCAGAAAGGGTTACAGGACCTCTTTTTCCATAATAAAACTAGGGTCCAGGGATCCCTGGGTGGCGCAGCAGTTTGGCGCCTGCCTTTGGCCCAGGGCGCGATCCTGGAGACCCGGGATTGAGTCCCACGTCGGGCTCCCGGTCATGGAGCCTGCTTCTCCCTCTGCCTGTGTCTCTGCCTCTCTCTCTCTCTCCCTCTCTGTGCGTGTGTGTGTGTGTGACTATAATAAATAAAAAAATAAAATAAAAAAATAAAAAATAAATAAAACTAGGGTCCAAAAAAAAAAAAAAAGGGCCTCAAGTGTAGGGCAAATCTCTTACCAGTAGTATCCCCTAAATATTTCCAGTAAAAATTGATTGGACTGTAATTTAATCACGAAAACAGAAAAAAGGTAAAAATATAAGAGATTTTTGTGCTGGATGAGAAAATACTTCTAACAACATTTGGGAGTTTACAAAGGTGTCAGTGTAAAAACACCCCTTTCATCTCAATCTCTCAATGGAGCTGAACTTGAAGCTGAAGCCTGATTCAAAAATAGAAATTAGGATAGGAAATAGCCTCTTTGCCTGAACACTTGTTGGAACATTTTAAGAAGGATTTAAAATAAATGAGTGATGGGTATTAAGGAGGGCACTCATTGTGAGGAGCACTGGGTGTTTTATGTAAGTGGTGAATCACAAAATTCTACTCCAGAAACCAATATTATACTATACGTTAACTAACTAGGATTTAAATAAAGATTTAGGGGGAAAAAAAGAAGGGTTTAGAATAAAAATGTGACAATCTAAAATAAACTATGATCTTGTAGATCAAACAGCTAGGTGGCACACCTCCCAAGCAACCATTTTTGACAAGGACATTGTAGATGTTGTAAACAGAAGGGACACTGGCAAAAAGAATGTCCCATCTTATAAAAGAAAAACAGACACGGAGAAAAACCCTCATTTGTGATCAAAGAGGGCACTCTGAAGAAAGAAACAGTTCCCAATACCCTGACTTAACCCTTAATGTGGGCGACCACGAACTAGCTGGAGTAACTGAACCAAACCAGGCCCGGACTTGCGTCCCTCGTTCACTCAAAAGGCTCGAGAGCCTAAAGGGTGAATAGTTGGTAGACGCTTGAGAAAGTGCTTGAGCAATGGTTCTCAGGGCTCGCTTGTACGTGATCGCCCACATAACACAATAGATAAAACTTATTCTGGCCTGGTCATCAATGTAAATAAGGGTCTGTCTGTCCTTGCTGGTCTGTTTACCATACCTAATATTCCTTCGAAGTATGCACATCTGGAGCAACAAGCTTATCGATTTACCAAGGTCTTCTGGCACCCATGAGTCTGTCTTGCATGCTGAGAAAGGGGAACTTTGGAGTGTTTCACAAACCTGCTAAAAATAAACACCTTCTTGGCTTTGTTTTGCTCATGCTATAAAATGTTGTAAAACCTTGAATAAAGCTGGCACTGCTTGGACATCATCCACTGTGTCCCTCCTGTCCCCATCTCTTTACTTTTATTTTCCTCATCCCCTTATCCTCAGGACCCTGATCGTGTTGCTGCAGTGCGCGCAACACCTTAAACACTCAAGTTGAATGTAGATTGTCAACCTAATCAATTCCCAGTAGAAAGGGGTGCTCCTCTTACTACATTAAATCCCTCATCTTGCTCAACCTCTTCCTCAGACTAAACATATACACAAGGGATATGTCTTTCAAACAACCCACAGATTTTTTTCCTACCTGCCAGCCCTTAACTGTAGCACTTGCACTCTTGAGTGAAAAGCATTCCTTTTTGCTCTGTGACAGCACCCCTGCAAATTTAATAAGCAGAGACTTACTCTGCAAATGGAATCATAATATTAAATGCTCAATGGAAAGAAGTATCAAAGTTCCAGAGGACTCTTCTATTAATAATCAGGTTGTGTCTGTTATATATATAGTTATATATATATAACAATATAAACAAAGATATATCTTTGCCCTCCCAGATAAAGATCTTGCCTTATTTCTGACATTCTATGACCTTCAACATCTCCTGACAGAGAAAAAATAATTGGAGCAGAACCCAAAAAATAGATCCTACAAAACTGCAACTCAACATCTCCAATATCCCTTGAAACCAGAAGCAAAGGAAGAGTTCAAAGCAATAGTTGAAGGCCTTTTTTTTTTTTTTTTTTTTTTTTTTTTTTTAGTTGAAGGTCTTAAATCCAAAGTCTCCTGGGTAGCTCAGCTGGTTAAGCATCTGATTCTTGATTTCAGCTGAGGTCATGATCTCAGGATCATGATCCCAGAATTGTGAGATCGAGCCCTGTGTCTGGCTCCACACTGAGTACAGAGTCTACTTGAGATTCTCTCTCTCTCTCTCTGCCTCACCTCTAAATAAAATCTTTGAAGGTCTTATATCCAAAGGTCTTCTCACACCCTACACTAGCCCTTTTAACACTCTACTCTTGCCAGTGAAAAAAAACAAACAGGTAAGGATTATCAATTTTTTCAAGACTTCAGGATCAATAAAATTTTTGTCCCTTCTTTCCCATCATCTAACCCAAATATTTCCCAGTATCTAACCCAAATATCATCTTGGCATAATTCTACCTTAAGTAGTTGCTTTTCTGAGGTCAATTTTTGCTTTGCCTTTTTCAATGTGCCAATCCAGGAAAGCACATTGCATTCAGTTATCACGTCTCCTTTGTTTCCTTCAAGCTATTATAATTTCTCAGTTTCTTCTTATTCTCCATGACTGTGAAAACTTTGAGGAATACTGGCCAGGTGTTTTCTATAATGTTCCACAATTGAAGTTGGATATTTTCTCATGATTAGACCAGAGCTATTGGTTTGGAGAATACGACAGAAGTTCAATGCACTTCTCATATCAGGTGTACATGATATTCAAATGACTTAATCACTTATGGTATCCTAGAGTGGATCCTGAAGCAGAAGGAAGACACTAATGAAAAAACTAGAGAAATCCAAATAAAGTCTGAGGTATGGTCAAGAGTATGTGTCAAGTTGCTTCTTAGTTTCAGTAAATGTATTATGGTAAGATAAAATTAACATTGGGGAAAAAAATTAAAAAATAAAAAAATAAAAAAAATTAACATTGGGGGAAACTGAGAGAAGAATATATGAGAACCTTCTGTTTTATCGCTGTAATTTTAAAAGTATTCCAAAATAAAAAGTTTATTTTTAAAAAAAAGTTAAGGGTACATTTTCAGGTAAAAACAGAATTTTCACCAACAGAACACCATGAAAAGAAACCCTAAAGAGTGTCTTTAAGTAAGGCAAAAAGAAAATGGTTTCAGTAATGTGTTGAGGGGTTTATATATGTATAGAATCAAAGCACTTGACTAACATTTAATTAAATAGAGGTGAAGTGTTCGAAGGGCTTTTTACTCCTAGACTGGCACATAGAGGTTATTAGAAGGGAGAATCTTGAGCCTTTCTCCAGACTTGCTAAATCAGAATTCCCATTTTAACAGGGTCCTCTGTGATTTATATACACATTAGAATTTGGGAAATTCTGTTCCAAAGAGACTTGTATTGTCTCAGAAGAGTAAAAGTACCAATCAACTTAAGATTTTTGCAAATATAGAATTTTTTTTTGTCATTTCTAGGGCAACCCTTAAAGAAATAGTAAAATATAATTTCCAATATAATACAGAAAAAAATAATAAAAAATAATCACTTCAGATAAGGCAGGAAAGAGAGAAAAAGAAATGGATAGGACACGTAGAAACCAGTATTAAATGTAAGTGAGCTAAATATTCCTTTTAGAAGATGATGATTATCAGTCTAGATTTTTTTTAAAAGATTTTATTTATTTATTCATGAAAGACACGGAGAGAGAAAGGCAGAGATGTAGGCAGAGGGAGAAGCAGGCTCTAGGCAGGGAGCCTGATGTGGGACTCGATCCTGAGACTGCAGATCACACCCTGAGCCAGGGGCAGGTGTTCAACCGCTGAGCCACCCAGGTGTCCCCAGACTAGATTTTTAACAACAGAAGCAATTACATGCTACTGAGAACACATCTAAAACCAAAAGCTATGAAAAAAGGGCAGCCCTGGTGGCTCAGCGGTTTAATGCTGCCTTTGGTCCAGGGCCTGATCCTGGAGACATGGGATCGAGTCCCAAGCCTCCATACACGGAGCCTGCTTCTCCCTCTGCCTGTGTCTCTGACTCTCTCTCTCTCTCTCTCTCTCTCTGTGTGTGTCTCTCATGAATAAATAAATGAATAAAATCTTAAAAAAAAAAAGCTATGGGAAAAGATACAACTTGCAAATATTAACAAAACAGAAAGCCAGCAAAGATTACTAATAATAGATTTTAAAAGTAGACTTTAAGACACATGGCAACTGGGTGACGGGCACTGAGGGGGGCACTTGATGGGATGAACACTGGGTGTTACACTATATGTTGGCAAGTCGAACTCCAATAAAAAATATACATATAAAAAACGACGCATGGCATTATTAAACATAAAGAGGAATAGTTCATAATGATAAAAGATTCAATTCACCAGGAAGATAGAATATTTTTAAATTTGTGTATACATAATAACAGTTTCAAAATACATAAAGTCGGGGATCCCTGGATGGCTCAGTGGTTTGGCGCCTGCCTTTGGCCCAGGGCGTGATCCTGGAGACCTGAGATCGAGTCCCACGTCAGGCTACCTGCATGAAGCCTGCTTCTCCCTCTGCCTGTGTCTCTGCATCCCTCTCTCTCTCTCTCTCTCTCTCTCTCTCTCTCTCTCTGTGTCTCATGAATAAATAAAATCTTTAAAAAAATACATAAAGTCAAAACTAACAAAAGGAAAAATAGACAAATTTACAGCCATACTGGGACTTTGAATTGGTGATACTTAACCCCAAAATTGGTAAAGATATAGAAACACCATGCTTAGTAACTTGATCTTGTTGGGGAGCAAGACCTCTGGGGATAAAAGAAACAACAAGTAAAGGGACAAGCATAAATGACAACAGGTGTATGGCAAAAGCCAGTTCTTCCTGCCATTGGTCCGTACTGAATTCAGTACATGCTGAAGACAGCAATGATGGTGGATAGATAGTCGGGCCTGTTGCGGTCAGTTGTCCCATCTCCTGCAGCCCCTAGTTAATGCTCCTCTGAGAACCATGCACATAGTCATGGATGCAGTTCCTGGCTGCCCCTCATGTGATTGATTTCTTTTTTTTTTTTTAAGATTTTATTTATTCATGAGAGACACAGAGAGGTAGACACACAGGCAGAGGGAGAGGCAGGTTCCTCACTGGGAGCCCAATGTGGGACTCGATCCGAGGACTCCGGGATTACCACCTGAGCCAAAAGCAGATGCTCAACTGCTGAGCCACCCAGGGGTCTCACGTGATTGCTTTCTTAAGCCCCCAGACTGGGAGCTTCACCTTAGCACCTGCCCTCCTTGGTGGTGCCTGATGGTGTAGCCTCTTTGGGCCTCTCTTTGATCCAAGATATTGGACTCTGAGTAATCGTTTCATCTCTCATCAGAACGGGCCACACAGCATCACCTAATGTACGTTCATAGAATACTATTCCAAATTGGGAAGCACAGTTCTTTTCAAGCTCACATGGAACATTTACCAGAATTGACTATATCCTGGGTCATACAAGTCACAACACATTTCAAAGCTGTGAAATCATACAGACCACTCTCTGCCACATTGCGACTAAGAAGCAATAATAGAAACAAGGCTTATTTGGAAATTAAGCATAATCTATATATCATAGAAAATATTATATCAGAAACTAAAAAAAATTTTGAACTGAATGGTAATAAAACCACTGCATATTAAGACTTACAGGAAATACCTAAAACCATACTTAGGAAGAAACTTTAAAAGTATAGAGTAGGGGAATGGAGGATGTAGGAAGGAAAGCATATAGTCAAAAAAAAAAAAAAAGGCTTAAGACTTTCTGAGCTAGGAGCACGTGGGTGGCTCAGTGGTTGAGCCTCTGCCTTTGGCTCAGGTTGTGATCCCAAGGTCCTGGGATCGAGTCCCACATCGGGCTCCCTGCAAGGAGCCTGCTTCTCCCTCTAGCTATGTCTCTGCCTCTCTCTCTGTGTCTCTCAGGAATAAATAAATAGAATCTTAAAAAGAAAAGATTTTCTGAGCTAAATTTAGTAAAAGAACAGAAAATATACCCAAAGAATATGGAAGGAAAGAAATAAGAAAGACCAGAAATTAGGGAAATAGAAAACAAAGAGGAGATTAGCAAAACCAACAGGGGTTTCTGTGAAAAAAAGCTGCGGGTGAAGTGAGGAGAGTCCAGGTCCAAGGGCCAGGGACACCGCAAGAAGGCAGTGTGGCGGGAGGTTGATGTGCAGCAAGTGGCCAGGGAGAAAGAGAAAGGGCCAGGTTTTCAACAGAGGATTGGAAGTGAAATGCTGTACGTTCTAGAGGAAATCCCTACCCTCCATCTCCCTATGAAACACTTAGTCTTTTCTGGTTAATCCACCGTGGGGGTGGGTCTACTTAGGGGATGCCTTGAAGCACTAAGTCCTGAGGTGACGGTGGTCACAGGGTGAAATAAAGGCAGCTCAACAGCACCTGGTCATCTGCTTTATACTAATACACCCTCACATGGAGCCTGTGCGCCAGGCCCTGCTCAAACTTTACCTGCAGTCACTCATTCAATCCTCCCAGCAATACCACGGTGCTGGCATGGGTAACCTCAGTGCATTTCACAACTGAAGAAGCTAAGTGTCAGGAAAGCCGGGTAGGATGGCACCATCAGTCAAGGGAAATAGCCAGGATTGTGACCAGGCTTCAGACTCCAGAGACTGTGCTCTCTCTCTCCCACTCCCCCACACTGTCAGTATGTAGTGTCAGGGTTCTGTCCACTGGGATGTGGATGGATTAACAAGATTAGAGCCAGAAGGAGAGAGAGGACAAGTTACCAAGAAGTATGCTAAGTCACAAAACCCATTAACAACCCCATGCAGAGAAGGAGGCCCCCCGCCCCCCACCATAGTGGTGCTGGGATTCCTTGATGCTGAAAGTGTGGAAGGCATCATAGGCCTCTGCTCCAGCACCGCCCACACCTCATTCATCAGCAACCTTATCACGCCTCACCCCACCCCTTTCTCTCCACTTCCCACACCACCACCTAGACCTGTCCTCTTGTCGTCTCCCCTTGAACAGATGCAGTGGCCTCTCTGCTTCCACGTTGGCTTACCTTATCTCCCTCCAGTCTGCATCCAGCAGTGAGCATTATCTTTTAATTCTGTATCAAATCACATGCTTCCCTTTTAACATTTTCCCGTTACACTGAGCATACAATCCAGACTCCTTATCTTGACCTGTAAGGTCCTACAAGGTCTGGCCCCTCACTGACACCGAGCACTATCCTCCCTCACCGGTGGGCTCCCATCTCGCTGACCTCTTTACAGACCCTGAAACACATCTTTTTCTTTTCTCACCTGAGGATTTATCCACATGCTCTGCTTGCTGCCCTAACCCATCTTGCCCTCTTCATTTGCATGGCTGGCTTTCAGTTTAAATGTCAAGTCATCCAAACGTCTTATCTAAACAGGAACTTAATTTGAAGTAAATGCTCTACATGTTCAGTTAAAATTCTTTTATGGATTGATTGCTTATGTAACATCTGGAATGGAAGCTTCTGGTAAACAAGAACTCTGACTACTGATTCACCTACTCTTCCTAGCACTTAGCACAGCGCCTGGCACATGGTAAGCATTCACAATCATTTCTGAGTGGAGAAAATAAGAATGGGTCCAAAAGATTGCTTATCATTTGATGGTTGCTGAATGAACCCAGGCGAGGAGAGAGGACAGAGAGCAGGGATCAGGGACAAATCGGTGACCTCTCAGACTAAGAGGGCATTTCCAATCATGGAGGAGCTATTTTCCATTAGCAGATGCAAATAGCAAATACTGACCATGCTCTTTTGTCATTCCATTCACATGTGTTCCAAAATGTTTGGGGTAGGGGAAATGACAAGTGTCTTAAGAAGCATGGCAGGATCTGGCTGTCATCAACCTCATTAACAAAGCCTCTTAAGCAATTTGAAGCAAAATAACTTCCACGCCAACGCCAAGCTTCAAAGAGCAGTTGGAAGGAGCAAGTGGGGAAAGAGCAGAATCAGTAACTAGGTTGCTCAGAAAAGTCTCCTGTGATTAGGGGCAAAAAAAAAAAAGGTAGTAATTACATTTTGCTGAGCCTCAGAATTCCGAGAGCTTGGTCTCGCCTTCATCTTCTCTATTTCAGATGGAGGGAGATGAAATAAAAGTCGATGTGGATGTAGCAGGAGGTAATTTAAGACCTGCCCTGGGATGCGTAAAGCGGTTCTCTCTCCAGAGGGTGAGGAGGTAGGTAGAGAAGGCTGCCTCTGAGCACTAAGCCCGCCGAGACGGGATAATCCCCTGTAAAAGCAGGAGCAAGAGAAAAGCTGCAGGAGACTTGTCAGGAGTGTGTGAACCGGCCCAGAGCCTGGGGCTTGCTGACACTTGAAAGAGAGCGAGGAAGAGCTTCCCAGGCCTTTGACACAGAGGGAGGGCGGGTGGCAGAGCGGTGATCAAGGCGAGTGGCCAAGCCGCTGGGGAAGTTGGCTCCAGAATCAGGCAGATGGAGTCCACAACTGGCTCTTCTTCCTCCCCGCAAGTCTGTGCAAATTACCCAACCTCTGTAGGCCCCAGCTTGCGTGCCTGGGAAAGGGGCATAAGGACAGTGAGGGAAGGCAATGACGGGTGCAGGGGGGCTCGGCCCGCACATGGCACAGGGGGGTCCACCGCCTGGTAGAGCCAGTCGCCGCTGGCCCCCCGGTGTGGGCTGGCTCGCTCAGCTTCCTTCTCGTGCACCTTACCCGGGGCTGGATAACCTCAAACTACATTCTCCAAACTTCCTCCTAACTGGCATTCTAGAAGCAAATTAAGTGTAACCCTTTAGATGTACTTGTGTGAGACTTGGAAGGTGGAGGACACTTTCTTGCTTCTTTGAAACGTGTTGTCATCAGCCAGCAAGGCAGTGAAAATGTGAGGTTTTGTTTTGTTTTGTTTTGTTTTTTTGGCCTTTTAAAGTCCATTCTCTGGGTGTCCAGAGGCAGTGTGGCTTCTTGATACAAGAACAGTCTCAGTAAGGGGTTCCCGACGTCATAGCCCTCATGGTGGTCTTGGAGGAGGTAGCTTCCCTGGTGGGTCAATTTTAACAGTATTCTGAGAGTCTGTTCTAGAAGCCCAGTCTAGAGCCCACATCTCTAGACCTCCTAATGATTTTGTAAACATCTTATTCCCTACATTAAGTTCCTTCATAGTTAAAATATCTAGAATCATGTCCGTTTCCCACGTTCGATACTAACTGCTTCTCTAGGCATTTATATTTCTTTCCTTCGAAATCTCTCTTATGTACCACATTTTTTACAGGTGAAAAAAAAAATTAAAGCATCACTCACTTCCCCCAAAATAAACAACTATTTTTCCTGCATTATTCACACCTACAGAAAGACTGATGAAATGCCCTATCCCTAAGTAACTAAGCCTAAGACATTGTCATCCCCTATGACAGCTGCCCAAACTGCAATTATAATTCTGGGAAGGGAATATTATTAGAGTCGGAGTTAGAAGACCACCACTTTCACAGTCCCAAACCAAGAAAGTGAAGCTCCAATCAATACTGACTTTCATGCTGAAAATGGAGACATTGAGAGAAAAGAATTTGTCCAGTATTGCCCAGGAAAGATGGAGCATTGATGATTCAGTATGAGTCTTCCCATTAGCTTGGCAGATTCAGCGTTTTCATCAAGAATGACTCATCATGCCTCACTGGTGACTGTATTCCTTAAAAATTGCCACTCCCTTTGCAATGGGCTCAAACTGTTTTTGGAAGAAGTCAAGAAATACATTCTGCATCTTAGTTTCCCTATTGATAAAAGATCATGCTGACCATCTGACACCTACGCTGATGTGGTTGTCACTTCTCCATCTTCCAAAACACTAATAAGTTAGCATTCTAGACTTTTTTCAGGCCTCTGAAGTCATCTTACCAACGGTTCGGTTCTATAGAGCCGAGAATCATTTCTACAGAGAGCTGAAAACCATTTGTGAACCTACAGACCTGAGTCAGAATCTGAGCTTGACTCTGAAAGCCTGTTACCTCTGAGACCGTCCTCTGTCCTCAAAGGCTGACTTGCATTCCCAAGAAGACAAACATACACTCTTTGGTCAATTCTTAATTATCTACATGTGGCTTGTTCAAAACCATGTATTTTCACTCAATTAGGAGACTAGTTGTAAAGACCAAGCTCTTGGATTTAAGAGAGATGGGTTCACATCCTGACCCTAGGGCTTCCTGACTCTGTACTCTTGGACAAATTATTTTACTTCTTTGTTTCACTTTCCTAATCTGCAAAAAGGAGCCAATATGAATACCTTTTTTGTGTGTGAGATAAAAGATATACAAAGTAACTACAGTCAGTAAACAGTTGCATTCAATAAACTGTAGCAATTGTTATTATTTGCTGGATATTGCAGGAATACAAGCATGACCAAGCCACAATATTGAAAGAAAAGAAAAAAACCTTTTAGAAATATCTGATTTAGTAGAGGAGGATGCCATCTGTATATAGGTAACTATCATAGACTAAATGAGATGTGCTATATAATTGAAGACCCCAATTAATTTAGACATCAAGCTTAAGCTGCAGGTAGCATTTGAAAGTGGATTAAGGCTCTGTCTGAAAATAGAGAGTGCTCCAGAAGGGAAGAGAAAAGCAATACTGTAGAGATAAAAAGAAGCCTGGTAGACCTTTCTGGAGAAGGCCCTAAAGGCAAGTTTGAACTTGAATAGTTGGATTACAAAAGCCACCACATATGCTTCTGCCTCCCACCTCCACCCCCTTAGGTAACTCTGATGTTGAATTTGGTCATGCAACTGGCTTTGATCAATGAGATGGATGGTACCAAATGTGATTCAGGTAGAGGTATGAAAAGGGCTTGCACTTTGGGACTCACCCTGATGCTGCAAGTGGAATCTTTCTGCCACCATGTGAACAGGCCTGCCGGCTCCAATTGGATGATGAGAAACTCGTGGTCCAGTTCCTCTGCGTTGCCCCCGTCAACGGTCAGCACTGCCAGGGGACCAGGGACCTAGTGCCCTGCAGCTGGCCCTATACAAGCACAAGCCCAGCAAAGACCAGCAAAAGAATCCTCAGCTGGGGGATCCCTGGGTGGCGCAGCGGTTTAGCGCCTGCCTTTGGCCCAGGGCGCGATCCTGGAGACCCAGGATCGAATCCCACGTCGGGCTCCCGGTGCATGGAGCCTGCTTCTCCCTCTGCCTGTGTCTCTGCCCCCCCCCCTCTCTGTGTGACTATCATAAAAAAAAAAAAAAAGAATCCTCAGCTGGGCCCAACCCAAATTATAACCAACAGGACAGTGAGCAAAATAAATGGTGGTTGTTTTAAGTCACTGCGTTTCGGAGTGGCCTGTAATGCGACAAAAGCTTGCTACTAATCTAGAGCCATTAAAAGGTGGGGGCAGGTGAGAGATATGATATGCTATCCAGATGGACATGCACTCAGGAAATTGGGGGCCCATCATAAATACGAGATTAGGCAGGATAATTATTAATGTAAACAGGCTTCAAAATAAGTAAGTTGATAAGTGATTACTGAGTGTGGAAGGTGGCAATTCATAATATCCTGCACACTTGCTACTCAAGTGTTGTCTATGGGCCAGAGGCATAGCCTCACCTGGAGTTACTGGAAATAAGGACTTTGGGCTCCACCCCAGACTTGTTGAATCAGAATATGAATTTCAGGGGCACCTGGGGGGGTCAGCCGGTTGGGCGTTGGCCTTCGGCTTCAGTTGTGATCCTAAGGTCCTGGGATGGAGCCCTGCATCCAACTTATTGCTCAGGGGGAGTCAGCCTCTCCCTTTCCACCCGCCTCTCCCCCAGCTCATACTCTCTGTCTCACTCTCTCTCTCTCTTACTCTCTCAAATAAGTAAATAAAATCTTAAAAAAAAAAAAAGAATATGAATTTCGACGACATCCCTAAGTGATTTGTTGGCACTATTAAAATCTGAGAAGCGACTATCCTATCCTAAAAATGCAAACTGAATCCACATTGAGCACTCACCTAGTCTTTCCTATTCTAGTCAGGTTTTTTTTACTTCTTTAAATATTTCAACACGCCCTCTTCCTTACCTACTTCCTGCCATAGCTTTAGTAGAAACAAAGAAAAACAAACAAAATCACCTTTATTATTATTATTAAGTGTATTATCAAGAAACTCTGCGTGTGTGTATGTTTTTCTCGGGAACTTTGAGTATGGCCCAGTAAATAAAACTGCTTTCCCCATCCAGGTTTTGAACCAATTAAGAAATAAGACAAATGATTAGGCAGACAGAGGCCAAAATATTTTTATCACTGGTAAAGTCTATGTTAGAGACATTACCAAATGGGCTTCCTTTACGGCATCCAGAATTAGCCAGATTTATCCACAACCAGCGCCAGCGGTGTACCAGAGAGAAGGACAAAGAAAGGCCTGGTTGAGGGGAGGGGGAGGGTTGAGGGAGGGACTGCAGAAAACCAGGAGAGTTACCCCCACATAAAAGGAAACACTGGGAATGGTGATATGTACGTGCCTGCTGGTGTTGAGAGAGATGTGTCTGTAAAATGTGGTCAGTAGGGACGCCTGGGTGGTTCAGTGGTTGAGCATCTGCCTTTGGCTCAGGTCGTGACCATGGGGTCTTGGGATCGAGTCCACATGGGGCTCCCTACAGGGAGTCTGCTTCTCCCTCTGCCTCTCTCTGTGTGTCTCTCATGAATAAATAAATAAAAATCTTTTTTTTTAAAAAACGTACTCAATGCAACTACTTAAAACCCCAATTCTTTAGAAGTGATCTTTAATGATGACTGACTGATGGTATGATCTTCTATTAAGATGAAATAATGAAGATTGTAATTTGTGATTTTATTTAGCAGGGTCAGAGTTTAGGTTGGATGGTAATAACCTCCTTGAAAGTTTACGAACAAGAATAACACTAAAACTGAGATGAAACTAGAGTAATGTTGACATGAGAGAAGTAGGGCCTTCTTTCTGAAGATTGATAGTTGGCTCTGGAGTGGAGAGAACATTCGAACACCACCATGTTACCTCATGACCTCAAGGTGCCCAAGACACTATACTATTGCTACTAATAATGGTCACAACAGCGGTAAAGGTTTGGAAGCACTTGCTGTGTGCCAGGTACTGAACTACAAGAACAATATGTTATTTAAGCATCCCAGGAAGCCGGGAGGGCAGTATTTTTCATCACCAGTGTTCTCATCTTATGGATGAAATCAAGACTTAGAAAGGTCGATAATTCATCCACGGTCACAGACTGGTAAGGCGTAGAACAAAGATTCAAACCCAGGTCACCAGTTCATGCCTGTGACCTTGTCCCTTTGGTCCTTGTTTTATGGTCACCTCTATTAATTCCCCCTTTTTTAAAAAAATAACTTCTTATTATTATCTTGAGTAATGACACATTTTCGTTACATCTCAAAAACTTTAGAGAATATAGATTAAAAAAAAGAGATGAAAACAAAAATCTCCTGTAATTTCCCACAGAGGGATAACCACTTACTAAAAATCATGGTGTGTGTTCATCCAGCCTCTCTTCTGTGCACGTATTTACTGGTTTGGTGGTTGTTGTTTTACAAAGAAAGGGAGGATGTCGTATATTTGTTTTGTTCCCTGCTTTTGACACTTAACAATGCATTCAATGTACTTCTAAGCCATGTATTCTCCTAAAATACCATTTTCAATATCACATTTTTTTCTGTTGTATGAATCCATTACAATTTATTTAACTGGTCTTCTCTTATGGCTTATTTACAATGGTAAAATATTTTCTTTGTTTTTTAACTTTTTATTTACTTGTTAAACTATTTTTTTAATTTAAATTCAACTTGCCGACATATAGTAAAATATTTTCATTCTCATAAATGACTCTACAATGAAAATTTGTAGCCTCATCTAGGTACTCATCCTTATTCCAGCCACTATGTTTTGCCTACCCCAGAGCCATTCCCTCTCCCCTCCCTTCCCCTTAAGAAAACCTCCCTTTTTTGGGAGACAGAACGTGAAAGACTCCTAACTCTGGGAAACGAACTAGGGGTCATGGAAGGGGAGGTGGGCGGGGGGTGGGGATGACTGGGTGATGGGCACTGAGGTGGGCACTTGACGGGATGAGCACTGGGTGTTATTCTATATGTTGGCAAATTGAACACCAATAAAAAATTAATTTATAAAAATAAAAAATAAAAAAATAAAGGAAACCTCCCTTTTTGGAAGTTGAAGGGAGACCACCTTTCATCTAGACACCTTTTCTCAGCTCCTGTTGCAGTTGGCCGTGGACTTATGACTGAGTTCTAGCCAATGGAACATGAAGTGAAGGTGAAATGTGCCATTTCCAAGTCCAAACTGGGAGAAGCAGCTGTGTCTTCCATTCCCTCTGTCCCCAGCTACTAGGGAGTTGGAACTGCAACTACATCCTGGCCCTGGAGAGTGACTGTGTTAGTTGGGGTTCTCCAGAGAAACAGAACTAATAGGATATAGTTTTTGTACAATTTCCTACAAATCTACAACCTCAAAAAAAAAGTTAAAAAACATATGCAGAAATGTTGCCTGTGCTTATAGAAACAATTTAGATGGAAATGGAGTTCTGAGCCAGGGGGACTGCATCTAAACAGCCAGAGGGAGGAGAGTAACCTGCCCCGAGGGTGTACCTGTCTGGGAAGGTGGTGCATTTTCAATTTTCTTAGCAAATAACCCAAAAGTGCTCTCGCCTGTGTATCAGCCAAGAGGGCTTTTCCCCGCCCTGTGAAAGTTGTAATTCTACTCCCACTATTCAAGCTCCTCCTCTCTCAGAATATGTTAATGTTTTGAACTTGATTTGTTAGCTGTCTAGTCATTTAGGAAGGTATACTTGATTGCACATGGGATATTTTCAAAATATAAGCCACAAAAACAAACAAACAAACAAACAAAAAACAAAATATAAGCCACAATATATTTAAAGAACAGAGAGTTTTCTGGGAAGATTTGAATCATATGAACAGACTTGCCCTTTGTGATGTTCAGGAATATTTCTGGGAATAGGCTTCTGCAGAGTGTTGATGTCTGTGTGTGTGTAAGGAAATACACCACTGGGTGTTATGCTATATGTTGGCAAATTGAATTCCAATAATTAATAAGTAAATAAATAAATAATAAAAGAAATACATGAGCCTCAACCAAAACAGAGTTGGTGACTGTAAAAGCCCCCAACTCATAGATCTTAACCATCAGGGCATCACCAGGGGAAAATTTGTTTAAAACACAGGTAACCTGATCTCCCATTCAGAATTTCGGAAGGCGTAGGTCTGGGGATGAGGTCCAGGAATGTGGAATGTCCCTAGCGCGCCAGGCAATGTGGCTGCTGCCTGCCTGTCTGAGGATCACTGTGTGAAGCACACAGGCTTAAATCCTCAACAAGGAGGAGGCTTGCCCACTGGCTTTTAAGTATTTAGTTGAGTTCCTGCTGAAATGGTGCAATTTGGCTGAACAGTCAGCTGTGGAAGAGACGAATAGAGGCAATGCTTCAAAGACATGCTGAGCAAACCGAAAAGCAAGTTAAAGCACCGTGACATTGCTTCCAGAAGCCCAGGATTGACAGCCCCTGACAGTCGTGCTGGTACCAGTGTCACCTCTGAATACAAAGAACATTGGGTATTTTGACTTATTTCAGCAGGGATAAATGTTAGGGAGGAAGATATTCCCCTAACTAGTTCCCTCCTCTGAAGCATCAGTGTGGAATAATAATGCCTTATATTCGTGCATCAGCTTTCCAATCACTAACTTATTTGAACCCATCACAAGAGAGATCTTTTAAATCATCTGCCCTGAGGCAAATGGTACATTTCTTGAAATTCCTTGAATGTTGAAAAATGTACTTTTGAAAAACACATTCCAAGTTCTTTATAGCTTAGAAACATTTCCTTCTCGGGATGTTAGGAGATGTCCAGCTGAAATAAAAGTGAAGGCAGAAGGAGGCAGAAAGTTGGCTGGCAGACAGTTAAGACATCAAGGAAAATTCTATCCCCAAGCGACACCAAGCTGCATTTGAATTTATAAAAGTTATGAGACCTAGGTTTTTCCAAACACTACCCCGAATGTTAATTGAAGAACACTCTCCTTACTATGTTCTAGGATACTCTGAGTTCTGATCCATTTTTAGAATTTGGGTCTGGAATATTCTTGGTTTCTCAAGGACAAAGGCCACAGTCTGCTTGTTTTGCTTATCCTGCACTTAATTCATTATCCAATGTACAAAAGATACTGAATAATTTTGAGAGAATGAAAGACCTCTCCTAGAATGCACTAACCAAGGGGAACACAGAATGGGTGGGGAGGGTCCCTGTGGCCCCTTCCTTCTTTCTGCCAATAATTTGCTCAGATACACAGAGTTAAAGGAGCTAAACGAGGTGGTGGTGGGACCTCTGTAGGCCAGAAGGAACAGTGGAGAGTAAAAACCCAACAAGTACTCCTCATAGGGCTGGACATCTTAAGAAATAAAACCGAATCCCTAGATCCAATTAGGCATTTGAATCACATACAATTTAAGATTAATAGTAACAATAGCAGATTGTTCTGCACTAGACCTTTTGTTTGAATTATCCCATTTAATTCATACAACAATACTACGAAATAGAAATTATTATCTGTAAGGGACTGTGTCTGTGCTTGCTCATCATTGCATCCCCAGCTACTACTACATACTTGGATGCCCAAATCATAGTGCTTCAATAAAGGAAGCAATGAGCGAGTGAAACTCCACTTTTGCAAGTAAAGAAAGCAAGCTCAAAGAGGGAAAGAAATTTGCCCCAAGGGCACAGCCCATCAGAGGCAAAGCTGCAATGTGAACCCAAGTCTGCTTTCTGGAGAAGCCCACCTGGCCTCATTCCCTCACTTTATCTCTGAAGACAGTATGTGGTTCTCTTTTACAACAAGCGGACTCACATGATAAACTAATATTCTGGTACTCTGTTTACCAGACTATTTGTACCTTCTGTAGAAGACTTGTTTCCTCAAACTTTCCAAGGTCATGACTTGGAGGACACACTGAATCTCTCAGAAATGACAGTTTATACATTTGCCTCGACAGGTCCTAGTGGTACAGATGTGACCGAGCTTGCAGAAGTAAAGAAAGTAGAAGAAATGAGGAACATAAAATATGTAATAAGTCTAAAATGGGGTGGAAGGAACATGATCAAGCAAGATACCATAATGAAGGAAATGGTGCAGACCCGGTTTAAGATGGAAGCACCAGTAGGAGATAACAGACTCAAACACATCATGTGTGCTCTGCCGGGAATCTCAAGTTTTCACTGACAACCCACGAGTAACTGAGAATTCATTTCCTACCTACCTTCTACTCTTATATTTAAGGCATATTTACAAAAATTGGTCATATAGTTGATGAGAAAGACAACCTCGATAAATTCTGAAATATATTGTCTCTAGAGAAAACACACACACACACACAAAACCAAAAAACCCAACCCTTAAGCAATTTGGGAGTGTTAAAACTGAATTTTTTTTAAAACTTAATTTTAAAAACAAAGCAAAAACAAACAAGGAAACAATAAGTGATTTCATACCCAAGCCTTTGCATACAGGAAGCATGATACTCAAATGGCAAGTTGAATTTGAGTTAATGCTTAAATGCTATCATTATTTGAAAAAATCTGAAAATAAATAAAATAGGTGGCCAATTTAAGAAAGGTGGTCCATCGGTTAAGTGTCCAACTCTTGATTTTGGCTCAGATCTCAGATCTCAGAGTTGTGAGGCTCCATGCTCAGCAAGGAGTCTGCTTGGGATTCTCTCCCTCTGCCCTTCCCTCTGCCCTTCCCTCTGCTCTCTTCCTCTCTCTCTCTCTCTCTCTCTCTCTTCCTCTCTCGTGTACGCTTTCTCTCTCTTAAATAAATAAATATTTTAAAAGAAACAAAGAGAACAAAATAAAACAAAGGAAATAGGAGAAGGCTATTAATAAAGATAAAAGTTAAAATTAATAAAATAGAAAAGCAAAGACAAATATAATAGCCTTATTTTTGGAAAAAGATTGAATATTAATAAGCAAGTTAGCTGAATAATTAATTATTAGCAAATCAAACCTGGTAGTATATTGAAAGGATTGTATACCATTTCCATGTAGATTTTATTTCAGCACTGCTAGAATGGTTCAACATTATGAAATAGATCAGTAAAATTTACTACATCAAGTTAAAGAAGACAATTGTAGTTAAATGAATAGACACCAAAAGAACTGACCAGAGAGACCAAATTGCATTTAGCACTGCTCTGGTTTTTATTTATCATCCCTACATCTGCTCTATACCCCAGTGACAACTCTCCTAGTAAGAATAAAAGCTGAATGCCCCCCCTGTAACCTCCTCATTCCTCCCTTCTCCCCCAGGAATATTTCTTATAAAGCAGTAAGTGCATGTCTATATTAACTAAAATACTATCTCCCCCACTTTCTTTGTCATAAGTCTTCTCAGGCACACAGTAAAGGATTCCCTCATGGATGAACATTACTATACAGGCCCTGTGACTTGTACACAATAAATTCTAGAAGTCTAGGGGCATCTGGATGGTTCAGTTGCTCGAGCAGCCAATTCTTGATTTCAACTCAGGTAATGATCTCAAGTCGTGAGATTGAGCCATGTGTCAGGCTCCATGCTCAGCATGGAGTCTGCTTCAGATTCTTTCTCTCCTTCCCCCTCTTCTCCTCCAGCCTCAACTTGTGTGTGCTCTCTCTCTTGCTCTCTCTTAAATAATAAATCAATCTTAAAAAAAAAAAAGAAAGAAAAGAAACTCTAAGAGTCTATAGATGGAGATTATGTCCATCTTGGTAAATGGCACCACCATTGGTCCATGTGCTCAGACCAAGAAACCAATGAGCCACCTTGATTCTGTCCCCATCCCTAGTCCCTCATCTAATGCATCAGTGTCTTAGTCACCTCAGGATGCCATAACAATATACTGGGTGGCTCGAACATCAGAAATCTATTTCTCACAGTCTCACAGTCACGGAAATCCAAGATTGGGTACCAGCAGAGTCAGTTAGGATAAAGATCCTCTTCCTGACTTATAGATAGCTATATTCCAATAAAACTTTATTTATAAATCAGACAGTGGACGAGACTTGGCCTGCGAATAGCTTGCCATCTCCTGGACTGGATGAAAGGATTGATTTCGTGGCACCATAGTACTATAAATGTAGTACTTCCCCATCCTTTTATTGTCAACTCTAGGGTTGATGCTCAGGGATTCCAAGGGAGTTTATCTGTCTCTCCTTGCTTCTTAATGAGCATGAAATATCATCAACTTTAAGGGGAAAAAGTGGATTCTCTTCAAGCTCACAGCTTCAAAACCCAAGAGAAAACTAAATTTGACAAGTATCCTTACTGGACTCAACATATCCAATGTGTTTGAAAAGCCATTTTACGTTTTCAAATGTGCTAACGGGTATCATATAATTAGGTTTATTATCTATGCAGCCACATGTCACTCTGCATTTAGTGTTAGATCCAAGTTCTGCCAGTTGTGAATCCTAGCAGCCAGTAGGTGGCATTCCCATTTGATATTAATACTCAATGCTCAAAACACTCACACACACACACACACACACACACACACACACCCACACACCTGAATTCTCACTCAGTTGCAGTTCCTTTCAACTTGAGGAAGTAAGACTCTCCCCTCCCCCAAAACTTCAAAATAGTTACTTAAAATTAGGGTAAAATAATCACATTACCTAGAATTTAATTCAAATGGCTTTTATAAGGGTATTTAAAACTACTCCTTCCAGTCTGTAGTAGATTGAATTGTGCCTCTTCAAAAAAAAAAAAAGATATGTCTATGCCCTAATCTCTGGAACTTGTGAATAGGACCTTACTTGGAAAAGAGTCTTTGCAGACTTAATCATGTTAAGTATAACAAGACAAATTCATCATGGATTACTGGGGTAATTACCTAAATCCAATGACAAGTGTCCTCAGAAGAGACAGAAGAAAGAGAGAAATGGGGGAAAGAGAAGACCGTGTGAAGATGAAGGCACGATGCATGGGTGCAGCACAGGCCACGGAACAGCTGCAGCCACCAGGGCCTGGAAGGGGCAAGGAAGGATTGTCCCCTAGAGCCTTCGCGGGGAGAGCTACTTGCCAACAGATGGTTTTAGACTTCTGGCTTCCAGAATGGGGAGAGCATAAGTATTTGTTGTTTCAAACCACCAGGTTTGTAGAAATTTGTTATGGTACACCTAAGAAACCAATACACAGTCCCAATAAAATAAAACCGAGTCAAAGGCAAGGCAGATTGTTTGATAAAATCATGAAGTTTCAGGGGCCCCTGGGTGGCTCACTCCATTAAGCATCTGCCTTGGCTCAGGTCATGATCCCAGGGTCCCAGGTCCCAGGTTCATTGTGATCCCTGGGAAGAGAGCCTGCTCCTCCCTCTCCCACCCCCGCTTCTTGCACATGCTCTGTCTCTGTCAAATAAATAAAATCTTCCCCCAAAATTCTTTAAATCATGAAGTTTCAAACTCAGCTACTTAACCAAAATGTTCGACCTACCGAACTATGAATCTATGCATATATCACTGTGAATGTGAATGTTCATATCATTTGTAAGACTGAATTCTTTTGGAAACATGTGTTTTGGTTTCTCCAAAGATAACAAATCTAAGACCTAACCACGCCCATCATCATCCAGGAGCCATGAGGCATTGCATTGCCCACAGCTTTTCCAAGTGTGGTGTTAGAAACAAAGCAGGGGCCACGTGGACATAAACATGCATTCCCGCATCTCTGGATTAGCTATTCTTGTCTCCTATATTATGACCTTGCACGGGCCCTCATTCAGACATAGTCAGCATTTACTGTGCCCCCGGCAGGGTGCTGAGCAGTCAAAGACTGATCAGATAGAGTTCTTGTGGTTTAGTGCAGAGAATCAAAGTGGTGGGACGCCTGCGAGGCTCAGTGGTTGAGCATCTGCCTTCCACTCAGGGCGTGACCCCCGGGTCCTGGGATCCAGTCCCACATCGGGCTCCCTGGAGGGAGCTGCTTCTCCCTCGGCCTGGTCTCATCCTCTCTCTGTGCGTCTCTCATGAATGGATAAATAAAATATAAAAAAAAAAAAAAGAAAGAAAAGAAAAGAAAACATAGTGGACTTGGAGAGACATAAGGAGTCCGATGCAGTGAACGTGATGAGTGAGGAAGTTCAGGAGCACACAGAAGGACCCCCCTCCCACCCCCCAGGGGGCAGGAGGAGGAGGACAGGGAACCTGGACTGAATCTTGCAAACCCGATTAACCAGACTGGGGCTGAGACACGTGGTGTAAGGGAGCAAGAGTAAGAGCATAGAATTCTGGGAAACTGCCAGAGGGTCAGCCTGTCCGGCTTGGGGAACGATTCACAGAAAGGCCAGGTGTGCAAACAGAGCTGCAGTGGGTAAAGGCCTAGGCGACGGGTTCGAATTTCATCCTTAAAATAAGAGAGCATGTGATGCTTGGGTTCTTAGTGGTTGAATGTCTGCCTTTGGCTCAGGGCATGATCCCAGGGTCATGGATCAAGTCCCACAACCGGCTCCTTTTGGGGAGCCTGCTTCTGCCTATGTCTCTGCCTCTCTCTGTCTCTCATGCATAAATAAATAAAATCTTAAAAAACAAAAAACAAGAGAGCGCCATGAACGGGTATTGCACTGGGTTTGCCCCCTTTACTGAGTGTCCAGATAAGATTGCTTTTTGGAAACGCTCGTGTGCTGGTGTGTGGACGCTGGGACGTGGGGCAGGGGACGCCAGGGAACCCAGGTGAAGAGGCCACGGCTGCCATCCATCTCGACTTTCAGAAAACCTAGCAACAGCAGGTGGGGTGGAAAGGTGGAGAAGGTCTAGAGAGGGTGTGAAGGGGCTCCCTCTTAGATCAAGAGACAGGGGCAAGGGAAGGGAAAAGTAGTGTTGAGAGTCACTTTGTGGAGTTTCTGAACTCCTGAGAGGTTAAGTGCTGTCGCTTTATTCATCTCTGTGCCAGTCCAGCCACTTGTACAAAATAAGTCTTCAGTGTGTTACGGGTTGAATCAGACTTCCTAGGTTTTTATTAGAAACTGAGGTTCCATGTACCTTCCACCACGCTCCTGGAATACCCTTCACTTTCAAGTATATAAAGCTGTTATGAGAAATAATTTACAGCTCTCAGAAGGGCCTCCTGTTTTTGTTCGTCTGCCCATTTAGCGGCTTCTTACTGGATTAATGGCCTGGTGCATGAATCACAGTGACTGCCTGTGCAGAATTAAGTGCTAACCGGAGGTTTTGGGAGAACCATCGCTGATGCTGCCCAGGGAAAGGCCAGACACGGCTGATGTCCCCCATTCCGACCAGCCTCCGCCACCCCTGGGGATACATACATATTTTATTCCTTCTATATAGGAAGGCCCCCTGTTCTTGTCTCTCTCGCTAGAAGTCCCTAAAGAAATTCCTACATCACTGCCAATTGAAGCCTTTTTAAATCATTTCGTGATTGAGTGAGTGAGCAAGCAAAGCACTGTAGCCACGGAGTGCTGGACGCAACTGGATAGCAGACTGGCTTCCTGAAGCCAGAGCGCCTCCAATGTGCTTTGACAGACAGGCTTTTACAGCAAAAAGTGGGGGGAGGGGGACAGAAAATGTAGGACTGTATGTTATGCAGAAGAACAGAGGTAACCGCAGCATAGAGTCTTTCAAGCGGGAAAGTTTGGGACCAGGTTGGGCACAGAAAGCCTTGCAGAGATGACTTGGATTAGGTCTCTAGAGACAAGATTTAGCCAAAGTTTTTTGGGGGAGAGCTATTGGCAATTTGGGCTGGATGATCCATTCATGAGCCACACATGGTGTAACACTTACCATTCCCAAATTTTGCCTCCTAAGTACCAGTAGGTCCGAAAGCTCGCTGATGCATGTTTTTGAATAACCCCCAGAGGACTGGACTTTCCTGAGTGTGAGCCACTGACGGGTAGGAAAGGGATGTGAGAGATTGATTGACATGAAGGAGATACAGGGGCACCTGAGTGGCTCGATCAGTTAAGCATCTGCCTTCAGCTCTGATCATGATCCAGGGGTCCTAGGATCAAGCCCCACATCAGGCTCCCTGCTCAGCGGGGAGTCTGCTTCTCCCTCTCTCTCTGTGTGTTGCTCTCTCTCTCTCTCGCAGTCTCAGATAAACAAATAAAAAATCTTTTTTAACAAATGAAATGAAGGAGACCCAGAGGTGAAGAAGGGACCCCTGAGACTCATCCTGGGACCACTCGTGGAGCAGAAGGCTGTGATAGAGGACTTGACCCGAAAACAAGATTTAAAACGAGCTAAAGATGAGGTTTCTCATGAAATACTGTTCAGAGCATGTTCAAGTGGCCTCCAAAGATCATGTTAAACACTAACGTCAGGTGCAATTAAGAAGTCAAAGGCAAGCAGCAAATGGAAGTGAGCTCTGAACTCAGATCTAATTGCATCCCAGCCTCACCACGCAGCAGCTATTTCCTTGGGCAAGTTACTCGTGTTCATTCACTCTGCTTTACCACCTTCTAAAGGAAGATTGTGCTTTCTCAAAGGGTTGGTGGAAAGTCTTCATGCTAGATGAGGTCACCAAGAGGATGTGACCTGGCTGACACGGGCCGATGGAGGCTTCTCACTCCTTCCCCTGTTCTTAGAATGTACGTTCCACCCACTAGTCCCACAGTGGGAGCCACTTCAAGAATGTAGCCTCGAGAGAGCAAGGTATTGTGGAGACCATCTGGCCTCTACATGAGACCATCTTCACTGAACCCCGTGAAGCCTTCATATAAGCTCCTATGATTCTGGTGACCAGGTGCAGAGATCTGCTCATCCTACTGTCGCCCAAGGCAAGTTTCGTCTGTTAACTTCCGTGGTTTATTAAAACTACCACCCTCCTTCCTATCTGGAAGCGCACACCTTTCTTCAGTCTCTGCTCACCCTTTGCAAGGGGAGGTCAGTTTTGAATTTCACCCTGGGGAACGCTTGAGGCTGCAAACCAACAACCATGCGATCTGATACTAAATCTGATATCAAATCTGCTTGCCCCGATACCAGTGTATCAAAGTTTTATTGGGAAACAAGTCCTCTGAATTTTGATTGTATGTTGTTTCTAATTGGAAATTTTCCCCTCTTTTTTGTTAATCAAGGTAATGTCTATAGTTATTTTAAGTGTCCTGTTTGATGAATGTCTGTAATTTTTTACAATCATTTAACCGCTACCACAGTTAAGAAAGTAGAACAATTCTCCCACCCTAAAAAGTTTCTTCAGACCCTTTTGTATTCATTTATCTCCCCTTACCCTGGCCCCAAGGAACCACGATGTCTCTGTTATTACAGTTTTGCATATTATAGAATTTCATATAAATATATTCGTACAGTTTGGAATCTTTGGGCTTTACTTAGTGTAATATTTGAGATGTATCCATTTTGTTGTCTGAATTAATATTTCCTTCCAGAGCGCCTGAGTGGCTCAATCAGTTGAGCATCTACCTCTTGATTTTGGCTCAGGTCACGATCTCAGGGTCATGAGTTCGAGCTCCAAGCTCAGCCAGGAGCCTGCTTGAGATTCTCTCTCTCTCTCTCTCTAGGCCCTCCCTCTGCTCTCTCTCTCTTTCTCTCTCTCAAGAAAAAAAGAAAAAAAGAAACTTCCTTCCTTTTTATTGCTGTGTGGTTTTCCATACTATCAATACCCCACACTTCATTTATCCATTCAACAGTGATGGGCCATTGGCTTGATACCAGTTTGGGGCTATTGTGAATAATGTTGCCACAACCATTCGTGTACCTGTTTTGTTAGGACATATGTTTTCACCTCTTCCGGGTAAATAGCCAGAAGTACAATTTCTGCTCATATGTATGCTTGTACGATAACGAAGTTTTGACTTTGTAATGTCATGCCATACTGTTGGCCAAAGTGACTATACTCCCACCAGCAGCACATGAGAGTTCCAATTGCACCATATCCTTGACAACACTTGATAGTGTCTGTCTTTTTTATTAAATCCATCCTAATATATAGTGGAAACTCACTGTGATTTTAATGGACTCTTCTCTGATGACTAATAAAACTATCATGTGCTTATGAATATTTCTAATCAAGTATTTATCAAATGAAGTTTCAAAATTGTTATTGGAAGCATGATTCGCAAACAGGGAGACTGGAAATTTATCCTTTCCTAGCACAGGAGGTTCTGAACAAATTAAACAATGAGCCTTCAACTAGTGTACAATATTAATATTGAAATTCTGTAATTGCATTTTGAAATATCTCAACTTGTAAGATGAATCATTTGCTAATGCACCTATTTTTAATTGGACCAATTTATGTTCTGAACTGGAATGATATGAAATGTAGGCGGCCTATAATTATGCAGCATCATAAATAGAGACAACTTCTTTGATGAGGTTCTTCTTATGAAATATTTGTTGAAGAAAGGTACTCTCAGTGAAAGCAAAAAAGGCAGCATTTGCGAATATATTGGGGCTGAAAAATTTACCCATTGCCACATGCAAAAACTTAAAATTGTGAATATCCTTGCATTCATTTACTAGGGCTACCATAACAAAACAGCAGACCAGGTGACTTAAACACTTTCTCACAGTGCTGGAAGCTAGATCAAAGTGTCGACAAGTTTGGTTTCTTCTGAGACCTCTCTCCTTGTCTGCCTTCTGGCTTTGTCCTTACATGGTCTGTTCTCTCTGTGCTGACACATCCGTGGTGTCTCTCCATGTCTCTAATTTCCTCTTCTTACAAGAATGCCAACCAGATTGGATTAAAGCCCACCTAATGGCCTCATCTTCACCTAGTCACCTCTTTGAAGACCCCTTCTCATGTAGTCGCATTCGTGTGAATTTTAGGGTGAAATAATTCAGCCCGTAATACTCTTCCTTTAGCAGAACCAGTTTTTGACATCCTTTTTACTTCCACGTGACCCACAAGGAAACATGACCGCTAGCATCTGGAGAAGGGTAGGTATTAAGTGGACCAGAAAGTAAATACCCTCTGCCCTACAATCTGCAGTCACTCTTGTGTCGTGAGCTTTTCCACGTGTCACCATTGACCTGCCAGGCTCCAAAGTCCACCTATTCAGACCCATAATATCTACCTAACCCTTTCACATTGGGATACTTAAAAAAAAAAAGTTGTGTTTCTTCTTTTATAAAGTACTGTATATGCTCACAGAAAAAAAAAAAGACCAAGCTCAAACACCAGTGAAGTATAAGAAGACAAGGAAGTATATAATAAGAGGATAAGGATCACCTCCAGAAACACACCACTCAGTGGATGCCCATCAAAATATTTTGTCTAGGGGCACCTGGGGGGCTTAGTCGGTTAAGCGTCTTAACTTCGGCTCAGGTCATGATCTCAGGGTCATGAGATTGAGCCCTGCTTTGGGCTCCCCACTCAGCAGGGAGTCTGTTCGAGATTCTCTCTCTCTCTCTCCCTCTGCCCCACTCCCTGCACGTGCACATTCTGTCTCTCTTTCAAATTAAGTAAATAAATAAATCTTTAAAAAATATTTTTTCTATACAGATACTTGTATGCTTTTTCATATAAAAATAGAAATCACAACATACATAATTTCTCAGCTTTGTTTTTTCTACTTAATATATTACTGACATTTTTCCCTTCCAATAAATAGATATTATAGGACCTGTTAAAATTCAGGCTGGACAACCCTGCCTCCACCCAGAGTTAAGTTTTACTTAGACTCGTTGCAATGAAATGGAAGTTTCAGGGCCAAAACGGGCACAGCCACTCAATGTGAAGCAAAGTCTAGGCCTTACCCCATACAGTTCCAACAACCCGCCTAAAGGTGAGAAGCATAGATTGCTAAGGGATGGGATGCTGGGCCCCGAGTAAGGGAGGCTGCGAGGTGGTTTGTGAGCAGACAGCAAGCAGCCTCTGGAATCCTGAAGGCTTGTGAGGAGTGCCTCTCCCAGACAGGAGCTGTTCTCACCTCTTTTATTGAACTTCCTCCATTCCTCCAGGCTGAAATTGTGAGCCTTGTCCACTCCTGATCACAGTTCTCTTCTCTCATTTAGGACACCAAGGGGCATCTTTCTTCCACCCAGCTCTCAAACACACACATAAAAAGCAACTCAGCATCACACACCCTGCACATACAACCTAGAAGAACTGTCAAAAAAGAATTGGCAAACATCACACATTCCCCTCCTCTGCTTCAAATACACAGTCCATCTTCTGGGAATGGGGCCCAGAGGTGCATAAGAAAAATGGATGTTTGCCCTGGTCTGTTCATTTCATCTCCTCAGGACAGGAAAAACTGCAAGGAAAAAAGCCCAGCAACACAATATCCTTAAAGAAGTGCTAAGTGTTCCACTGACTAATAGAAATTATGTCCTAAATGATTTCCTATCGCTAGATATTATACCTTATTACCTTATATCACTAGATATTATACCTTATTTCCAAATCTACTAAATGACACTTCAGGCAATATTTTAGACATATATTTTGCACTCTTGCCTTAATATATTTCATTAGAATATATTCTGAGAAGTGAAATTTAGGGGCTGAAGGGTATACACATTTAAAGTAATAAGAACTATTTCTGGGGCTCCTGGGTGGCTCAGTTGGTTAAGGGTCTGACTCTTGATCTCAGCTCAGGAGAGATTCTTGATCTCAGGGACATGAGATCAAGCCCCACACTGGGAGCCTACTTAAAGAAATAAAATAAAATAAAATTTAAAAAGTCATGATGACTATAATCTGCTCTGTAGAAATGTAATGGCAGTTTATATCATTTCAGTTATCTTGGGTATGTATCTCGGAATGAGATTGAGGGTCATTTGGTAAACCTATGTTTAACTTTCAGGGCAACTATCCAATGGTTTTCCAGAGCAGCTTTGCCATCTTATATCCCATCAACAATGTATGAGGGCTCCAATTTCTCTAGATCCTCATCAATACTTGTTATCTGTCTTTTACTATAGCTATACTAGTAGGTATGATGTGCTATCTCATTGTGGTTTTGATTTGCTTTTCCCTAATGATGAATGATGTCCTCATGTGCTCATTGGCCATTTGTATATCTTCTTAAAAAAAATCTATTCAAATCCTGTGCCTATTTATCAAATGGGTAATCTGTCTTTTTAATGTAGAGTTACGAATTCCTTATATATTCTGAATACTAATTCCTTGCTAGATATATGACTTGAAAAAATTTCTCCCATTTCATGTGTCTTTTTCCTTTCTCGATAGTGTCCTTTAATGCACAAAAGTTTTAAATTTTAATGAAACCCAACCAATCTATGTTTTCTTTGGTTGCTATGCTTCAGGTTTCACATCTAAGAAACCATTGCCCAATCCAAAGACAAAAGCATTTGGGTTGTTTTTTTGTACATAATAGTAGGAGGTAAGGATCCAACTTCATTCTTTTGCATGTGGTTATCCAGTCATTTCAGTATTATTTGTTGAAAATACTAATCCTTTCCCACTGAATTGTTCTTGGCACCCTTGTCAAAAATTAATTGACCATAAATTGATTTATTTCTGAATTCTCAATTCTATTCTACTGATCTATATTATATCCTATGCCAGTACCACACAGTCTTAATTACAATAGTTTTGTGGTAATTTTTGAAATCAGAAAGAGTACGTCCATCATATTTGTTCTTTTTGTATTTTAGGGTTGTTTTGTATATTCTGGGTCCTTTGATTTCCATATGTATTTCTACCATTAATTTGTAAAGTTATTTCTATGTCAATAGCAATCCTTTGTTAAACATATTATTTTTCCTTATATATTTTTTCTCTTCAGCAATTTTAATATCTAATTAATTTATTAATTAGATTAGCCAATCTAATTAATTAATCCCATTGTTTTGGGATTTGGTTATAGCTAACTTTATGGAACATCAGTCTTCGCTTTATCTAACTTAAGCTAGTTCTTTAATCCTCCCATTTTTTTAAAAAGATTTTATTTATTTATTCATGAGACAAACAGAGAGAGAGGCAGAGACACAGGCAGAGTGAGAGGCAGGCTTCCCACGGGGAGCCCGATGCAGGACTTGATCCCAGGACACTGGGATCACACCCAGAGCCAAAGGCAGATACTCAACCACTGAGCCACCCATGTGTCCCTAATCCTCTCATTCTTGATCACTATGAAGCTCAGACTCTACCTGAGTCACAGTCTTGTTAGGTTCTTCTTATGTAAATAGTGCAAAGATAAAAATGACCAAAAGTTATTTGCCACTCCTCCCATCAAGAGATAAGGCCCATGTGCCCTCCCCTTCAATCTGAGTGGGCTCTGTAACTGTTTTCATCAATAAAATATGGCAAAAGCTCACTCTGTGCCTGGGTTTAGGCATTAAAAGACTGGAAGCACTCACTTCTTGGTCCTTGGAACATTCTCTGAGAGCCCTAAGCTGCCATGTTAGAAGTCTGATCACTCAGATCACCCACCATGCTCTGTGTGGAAGCCCCCAATAGCAGGGTCCTAACCTTTCAGTCATCTTCCAAGAAACCAGACAAGTGAGTAAATCCTTTCAAAATAGTCATCCACAAGCTAAAACCACCAGGTGACCCCAGTTGACAATCATGATGTAGAAGAATCATCTAACCAAGCTCGACTGAATTCATAACCTACACATTCATGAGATATAATTAAATGGTTGTTGTTTTGAGTTTGGCAGTAATTTGTTACATAGCGATAAATAACCAGCAATTAGCCTGGGCTATTAGCCACCCATGTACTGGTAAGACAGATGGAGAAAAAAAAGAAGCATGTAATCCTTTAAAGAAACATTTCCCCTTTTGGAAAGAGGAGAAAAAGTAATGGTTGCAAATCAAGTATGGAAGTTCTGTCAAGCTCTTGTCCTCTTCACAGATTCTAGATAAGAAATTAAGACTATATGGGAGGAGGAGAGGTATAAAAAAAGGTGACACTTTGAGGAAGTCAAATTAAGGTGGTGACTTACTCCACCCAAAATACTCCCTAAATCTCCCTAAATACTCCTCCCTCATATATAATCTAGGAAGAAGATTTTTTGCAGTCCCCATATTTCTAGGATGGAAGAAATATCAGGAAGAGTAGACTTGGACTAAATTTTCAAGTGCACCTTGCGTACTTTAAAACTGCTTGGCCATTGGTGGAAATATAAAGATGCAGCTATTATGGAAAACAGTATGGTGGTTCCTCAAAAAATTAAGCATGGACTTACCATTTGTTTCAGCAATTCTACTTCTGGGTATATATACAAAAGAACCAAAAGTAGGGTCCACCCTACTTTGTACACCCACCTTCGTAGCAACATTCTTTACTACAGTCAAAAGGTGGACGCAACCCAGGCATCCACTGATGGCTCAATGGATAAACAAAATGTGTTATATGCATATAGTGGGAAATTACTTAGCCTTAAAAGAGAAGATTCTGACACATGCTACAACATGGATGAGCCTTAGGGCATTATGCTCAGTGAAAGAAGTCAGTCACAAAAAGACAAAGACCACTGAACTCACCTATATGAGGTATCTGGAGTATCAAATTAATAGGAACAGAGAGTAAAATGGTTGCCAGGCACCAGGGTGAGGGGTATACTGGGAATTGTTTAGTGGGCACAAAGATTCAGTTTTTTGCATGAAGAAAAAGTTCTGGAGATTGGTTACAGAACAATGTGGATATGTCTAACACTACTGAACTAAACACTTAAAAGTAGTTAAAATAGTGAAAGGGAACAAAGGGGAAAGGAGAAAAAATGAGTGGGAAATATCAGAAAGGGAGACAGAAGATGAGAGACTCCTAACTCTGGGAAACAAACAAGGGGTGGTGGAAAGGGAGGTGGGTGGGGGGTGGTGACTGGGTGACAGGCACTGGGTGGGGGGGGGCACTTGATGGGATGAGCACTGGGTGTTATGCCATATGTTGGCAAATTGAATTCCAATAAAATAAAATAAAATAAAAAAACAGTTAAAATGGGGCAGCCTGGGTGGCCCAGTGGTTTAGTGCTGCCTTCAGCCCGGGGTGTGATCCTGGAGGCCTGGGATTGAGTCCCATGTCAGGCTCCCTGCATGGAGCCTGCTTCTCTCTCTCTCTCTCTCTCTCTCTCTGTCTCATGAATAAATAAATAAGATCTTTAAAAAAAAAGTAGTTAAAATGGCAAATTTTATGGGATGCCTGGGTAGCTCAGTCAGTTAAGCACCCAACTCTTGATTTTGGCCCAGGTCATGGTCTCGGGGTTGTGAGATCAAGCCCTGCATTGAGCTCCATGCTGAGCATGGAGCCTGCTTGGTATTCTTTCTCTCCCTTCCCCTCCCCACGTCCCTGCTCTAAAAAATAAGGCAAATTTTATGATATGTGTATTTTCCCACAATTACAAAAAAAAAAAAAAAACCCTCTCCAGATTTTTTTTCTGGGTGGAGGTTGAGGGCTGTGGATTTTGGAAAAATAGCTACTCTGCTGGGAATGCTAAATCATCAGCAACTCCAAGGATCAATTGTCTTCATTATGCAAAGAACTTAAAAGGGACTTGTTATTTATGGAACATCATTTAGAAATTACACAATTTTCAGCTCCCAAGATTTAAAGAACAGACACTATTAGTAAGTTTTCTTGTAATTTAAAGCTAATCTGTCTAGATGCTTACATTTCAAAATAATGTTTATGTTATAGTACTAATTTGTAGTAGCTAATATTGAGTGTTTACTCTGTGCCAGGCCCTGGCCCATGCTATATCAGTTAGGATGGGTTAGGTTACACCATGGCTACAGCAAACCCCAAAATAAATGGAATTTTATTTAAAATTAACTAGAGTTTATTTCTCACTCATACTACACAGGTTGGCTAGGGACTGTGTTCCAGCATATCACCATCTTTATCCTAAGAGCCAGGCTGACAAAGCTGCCAATATCTGGAACATTGCCAGGGCCCTATCAAAAGAAAAAACAAAAGTATATACCCAGAGTTAACCAAACTAAAAAATTTGAGGACACAGTCCCTAAGATTGTCCTCACTTCTAACACCAATTGCAAGTTCAGAGGTTCCCCAAGATACCTTCAGATTCAATAATTCACTACAAGGACTCAGAGAACTCTCTGAAAACTTTTATGCTCACAGTTGCAGTTTGTTACAGGGAGAGGATACCGATCAAAATCAGCTAAAGAAAGAGACACATAGGGCAGAACCTGGGAAGTTTCCAGACACAAAGCTATGCAGTCCTCAGGATACAATACTCTCCCAGCAGCCATGTGTGATAATACGCACGGAATACTGCTGACTAAGGCAGCTCACCTGAGCTTCTATGTCCAGAGCTGTTATTGCGGTTAGAGACGTGTGATTAATTGGATGATTTAATGATTGATTGAACTAATGACTGATAACTTGTGCCCCAAAGTTCTCACCCTAGATCGCATAGTTGGTCTTTCTGTTATGGCCAACCTCTACCCTCACCAGAGAAACTCCTATCAAGCATGACATTGAGAACCTCCTCAAAGCTGAGGGCAAAGGCTAGTTTGTCCTTTCTTTGCGCAAGGCCAAATTCTCTACTACACGGCATATGTCAAATACACACTGGCCCGTAAAGCTTCCACTCAGAAGGAACACGCACATTCTTTTGGCTAAATCAAGTCACAAGGCCAAGCTCAACAACTTCAAAGGGGGTGGGGAGATACATTCTTCCCATAGATGATTAGAGAGAGGTGATTAGAGATCCAGTCTATCATGTAAGTATTTTTATGTGTATTATTCACTTAATTCTCTCAACAATTCCTACTATTATCTCCATTTTTCAAATAAAGAAACTGAGCCATAGTTAAGTGACATGCCCCAAGTCACACAGCCAGGAAGGCCAGGGCTAGGAATGCTCGGTTTTAAGCCCATTAGAGACATTTGGCACTTGCCTCAATGAAGCTGAAGTTTTTTTCACTTTCTTCTTGGACAGAGGAATTTGTAATAAAAATCAGGGGCTGGAATAACCAGGTCCCTTTCCCCATACCCACAATCAGCATTATGACACTATATCACACTCTTTATCCCCCTCTAGGATCAAATCTTGCTCACCCACTTCTTGAGATTGGAGGGGCAAAGAAAGAGGTAAGGGTAGGGATGCCTGGGTGGCTCAGCAATTGAGCATCTGCCTTTGGCTCGGTGTGATCCTGGGGTCCTGGGATTGAGCCCCACATTGGGTTCTCCGCAGGAAGCCTGCTTCTCTCTCTGCCTATGTCTCAGCCTCTCTGTGTGTGTGTCTCTTGTGAATAAATAAATACAACCTTTAAAAAGAGAGAAAGATAAGGGGGAAATTAAAATGAAGATGAATGAAATGAAAGTATAAAAAGCAAAATAGAATAACTCTTGGCTACTTCTTCTTGCTTCAAAATACATAAAGTACATAATGGTCACAGCGTAGGCACTGCCCCATCTGATGGCAATTACAAACTATTTTCCCACCTGAACTGGTGCTCTGTGGCTCAGCATCAGCCCTATCCTTACCCTTCATCCTCCAGAGTGGGATACCTTTTCCTGGAACTACTGAGGGAAAAAATGTTTTTTTTTTATACTGGATTTGCTGAGAAGACAAAATGTTGGCAGCTGTCCTGCCACCATAAGAGATCAATCTGTCTGAGAACACAACCACAAGAGAGGAAAGCAGACGAGAGGCAAGACATGCAAACCAATGCTTTGACAATGTTTGGGTTCCTGGATCTGGCCATGCCTGAGGTCAGTTTGGCCTTGACGTTCAGTTATGTGAGCCAATAAATTTTCTTTAGGGCTAAGTTGAGTTTCCTGATATTGAAATCAAAGTCTTGGGATGCCTTGGTGGCTCAGCGGCTGAGCGTCTGCTTTTGGCTCAGGGTATGATCCTGAGGTCCTGGGATCGAGTCCACACTGGGCTCTCTGCATGGAGCCTGCTCCTCCCTCTGCCTACATCTCTGCCTCTCTCTGTGTCTCTCATGAATAAATAAATAAAATTTAAAAAAATAAAATCAAAGAGTCTTAATACATCCAAATATCTCCCCCCCCTTTTAAAGTTCCAATGCCAAAAAGCCATCGAACATCCTACAGAAGAAGGGAGAAAGGTTCGTATTTAAGAAATGAGAATAAACCTGAGGAAGGCAAATGAGGTTCACAGAGAATGATACCAATTTCCTCGGCACCAACCACCAAAATTATCATCACGTCCACCCATACTCACAGCCTGCAATTTTTAGAAAAGCACGAATAGCAACAGAAGGAGGAATTGGCTACCAGAAGCATGGAGAGATACCAGCATACTGAGCATCTTATCTCTCTACCAAAAAAATCTAGTACTCGAAAGCTGAAGTGAAGTCTCATATCCTTAAAATTCATTGCAGCCATAAAAAGCACCAACACATTTTCATGAGCTATTAACACAAACAGTTAAAAATAAAGCCCAAAAAGAAAAAAAAAAGTCAATTTGGTATCCAATATCCTTCACTTGATCACATTTTTTTCATGTATTTGTGAAGCCACAAAATTTGGCTAACTGCAGTACATCTCCTTGTAACTGATTCAGCTTTCCACACTCTCTTTTGTATCCTAAAATAAGAAGCTACAATTTCTCTAGCCATATAATTTATAATTACATAGACTTATATCACCATGTGAAATGCAATCTCTCCATTTCTTGTCTTTACCTTGTACAACTGATCTTTCATTTTAACAATTCTTAGTGAAATTCCCACAAACATCAAGTGACATGGACATGGGCATAAGAACAGTTAAAGGGGAGAGTAGTAACATGTATTTGGGGGCACCTGGGGGGCTCAGTTGGCTAAGTGTCTGCCTTGGGGTGGGGCATGATCCCAGGATCCTGGGATGGAGCCCCGCGTTGGGCTCCCTGCTCAGCAAGGAGCCTGCTTCTCCCTCTATTCCCTGCTTGTGTTCTCTCTATCTCTGTCTCTCTCTGAAGTAAATTAAAAAAAAAAATGTATTTGGCACCTACTGATTGCCCATCACATGACACGTTCTTTTATTTCACTTAATACTGGCCTTAACTCTTACCACAGGTGTTATTGCCCTCATTTTTCTGATGGGGAAGTCATTGACCCAAATTTGAACAGCTGTACAATAGCTAGAGCAGACATTGTTGATTGCTCATCAACAACTGTTTTCTTTTTTTCTTTGCTTGTTGAGCATGCTTCTCATTTAAAAAGTTGAAAATGCTGAATATACTTTATTTCAGACTTCTTTGCCGCTAGGGCATGAGTATATGACAACCTAGCCAAAAAGGCCTGGAGGAGAGTCTGCTCCTCTCCTCCAAAAGGCTTTGGGGGTAAGTTTTTTCTCTGATTAAAAAATAAAATGCACAAAGATAAAAATATAATAGATAAAATAAAATTCACATACACAAGAAGGATCCTCCTTCTCCCTACTTGTTATAGATGAGATCTTGTAATGATGTGATGATATCTGGTGCTGCAGCAGCCTTCTTGAGCCTGAGGGTATAAACCTGAGGCTGAATACTCTATGACACCCTAAAGATGGTGGAAAGGAAGAGTGGTTTTTCATGACATCTTTGAACCTCTTACTTAACTAACCCTGGCACCTCTCTACCTTAACACTTAGAACAGGGCCTGGTGCATATTAGGCACTTAACAAACATCTATAATATGAATAAATGAATGGTTTTGACTTTTCAAGATTTGTCTTCGAAGAAGATAAAAGAAATATGCACCCAAACTAAATCTTCATCTACCCTATTACTTAGCAATTCCAGGTATATATCCAAAAGAAATGTGTTAGGTGTCTATAATAGACATGGGGAAAAGTGTTCATAACACCTTCAAGCTGGAAACAATCCAAACGTCTGTCCACAGGAGAATGGATAAGTACATGTTGGAATATCCATGCTTTGGGATACTATACAACAATCTAAGAGAACAGACTACTAATACTCACAAGAGCATGGATGAGTCTCACAGACATAATATTGAGCAAAAGACGCCGTACACATGAGAATACATCCTACATAGTGCCATAAAATTAAGTTCAAGAACAGGAAAAACTAATCCATGGTGATAGCCAGAGATTGCCTCTGGGAAGTGGGGATGGTTATTGAGGGGTGCAGGGCATGGGATAATCTCCTATGGTGATAGAAATGTTCTACAGCTTGATCCGAATCACAGGTGAAACATGTAAAACATCATCAAGCTGTACACTTAACAGGTGTGCACCTTACGGTATATGTTATGCCTCAATTTTTCCTAAGGCCAAAAAAAAGTTTTATTTTTCTTTTAAAGGAGGTATAGGAAACATTTTTCACTCAGTGTTTCTTTAGGGAAGGTATTACTTTAAGTGCCCCACAAAATAACCTTCATAGTAACACTATCGAGTAGGCATTGCTATCTATACACCACAGATGCAGATATGAGACTCGGAGAGATTAAGTTACTTTCAAGGTCACACAGCTAATCAATGTCAAAGCTGGTATTTGTCTACAAGTTTATCTGATTCCAAAGCCCATGATCCTTTCTCTGTGTTACTATAAAATGTGCAGGCACCTGCAGAGCCCACTTTCCAAGGTCATAGAAAGAATCATCGCTGTGACCCAGGAATACTCTTCCGGAATGTGGATTTTTCTAAATAAATCGCCTAAATAGAACAGAAAAGGCTTTATATACAAAGATAGTCATTGCAGAATTATAATAGTGAAAAACTGGAAACAACCTAATTATTCAACAGCGTATAATTAAGCAAATGATAATACATATATTCGATAAAATATTATGTAACCATTAGATATTATGCTCAAGGAAGCTTATGATGTAATTTTCAATATGGTGAAATGGAATAGAAATTGAATTTGCTTTAAGAATACAACCATGAAAAGGAAAAATTTTTTAACTTACACCTATAGAAAGAAAAAACCCTGAAAGTATTTGCATTTAAAGAACATTTACAATGTCTGCCTCTGAAGAATGTGATTTGGCAAGGTGCTTTTAGAAGTTGAGGTGGGTGGGGGTTAGGGAGAAGACAGGGACTTTTTTTTTTTTTTTTTTTTTTTGCTTTATAAGCTCTGCATCTGATTTTTCACAGTGAATATGCATAATTTTATGATAAAATTGTAACTCATTAAAAACAGCTGGAAGGGAATTTGTAAAATATTAACAATGGTTGTCTTTGGATAATGGGATTTGAGAGCTCTTTTAATGCCTTTTTTCACTCTCCTATACTTTGTAAAATTCCTATGATGAGCATGTTTCCTTGTATCTGAAAAAAAAAATAAATTCATTTCAGTGAGATGATGCATTTGGAAGCACTCTGTAATCTGTGAAGCAATTCAATTATAGGTGATTTTATAACTACTGTAAAACATATTAACTGCTGGCATGCCATTTGTAAGAGCAGAGGGCAGGTCCTCTATCCTACTGCCAAGCACTCAAGTTTTGCCAACAGCTGCCACCTTCGGAAAGTGGAGGAAGGCTGAGCAAACCACCGCCCACCCACTCAGGACAATTGCAATGCTCGAGAGTCATTCTGGCAAAGCGCAGGCGTTAGTTTAGAAGAACATTTCTTGGGGCTGTGCTTCTCTGCCTAGGCTGCACATTAGAATTACCTAGAGGTGATTTTTAATTTTTTTAAATGTCCTGACCCCAGGGATTGCAATTCAATTGCTTGAGGTGAGAGACTCAGCTATGGGTATTTTAAAGATGTAATCCAGTTAATACAAATAAACAGAATGGAGAGTGATGCCTTCTAGAAATGCTATGGATAAATTCTCTATCCAAGTGCAGGAAAGAGTTCTAAAACTCCTCTGGGAATGTTTAAACTTTCTAACCAGAAAAACATTGCTTTCTACACACCAACCCGAGTTTCATTTTTTAAAAAGTGCGAATTTTAATCCCTACAACTATATTTGCAGTTTATAAAGAACACTCAAAGAGTTAATCTCATTTGATGAATTCATTGAATTATGATAACATGTATACTGCTAACAGGTGCAAGTAACTGCCTAGACAATTCTGGGAGGTAAGAGAGGCAGAAACCATTATTTACATTTTGCCCAGGACGCAATAGAGAGGAAAGAGTTCAGAAGTTTCACAAGATCTAGCAACGGATTTGAACCCAAGTACTCCTTCCTCCAACTACAATATACTGGCTTTGAGGTTTGGTTTTTATCTTTGAACTGCCAATGATATTACACTGGAACAAAAGATTGGACAAAACCCTTGCCTGCCTCCTTTCTCACTGCGTCCCTAGAATATAGAAAGCAAAGTGAATTTATTGTGTGACCATGTTGCTCATGGAATTGTGACACCCATTAGCACTGCTGAGAACAGGGCCTGGACACATGAGAAAAATGCATATTGAATGAAAGAATAAATGACTCTATTTTCCAAGATAACACTACCTCCATTTGTCTTAGTCCTTTCAGAATGCTTTCGTAAAACACCGTGGCCTGAGTGACTTGTAAACAGCAAGCATCTATTTCTCACAGTTCTGAAGGCTGGGAAGTCCAAGATCAAGGCTCTGGCATATTCTGTGTCTGATGAAGGCTCACTTCCTTGTTCACAGATGTCCATCTTCTCCATGGAACTTTACATGTCAGAAGGGGTGAGGGAGCTCTCTGGGGTCTCATTTATGAGGGCACTAATCCCATTATGAGGGCTCTACCCTCATGACCTAATCACCTCCCAAAGGCCCCACCTCCTAGTACTATCACATTGGTAGCTAGGAAAGCATACATATTTTGGAGGCACACACTCAGTCTACAGTACCATTTTACAGGGGAGGTAACTGAGACTCTGAGGAAAAAGGTAACATGCCTGAGGTAGCAAAAGAGATGGACATGGAAGTAAAGAGAACTAAGGACAGTCAACCTTGTACTCTTACCCACTATACTCCATTACCATTGGTTGTAGTGTTTAAATACCAAGCCCTAAGGACCACAGCCTAGAGATAATTTATATGGCAACTATACTCTAGATATTATACACAGATATTATAAAGGAGGAATATTAAATAGGAGTTGGCAGCAGTGATTTGCTATTATAGTGTTTTATTGAAAACTATTCATTTTACTTAAGATTTACTTCCAGAATCCTTAGTCTGACTAATGACAATCTTCTGAGATGATTTTTTTTAAAAAAAGATTTTGCTTCCTGAAGAATTCACATAATATAGTATGTGACAGATCACCAGAGTCATATATTTATATCTACAATTACTAGACACAAATAAAAGAGAGCTGGAGAAAGGATTTCATATATGCTTTTCATCAGGGAAGAAAAGACCGCTCTAATCAATGTCTTGCAAGACCATTAGCCAAAATCCTGAACTGAAGCTCAAATAATTGAAAAATGAAATGATCCATCTATTCATGACAAGGAGATTGAAGTCTTATTTTTAAAAAGTTGAATACATATATGGATGAAAAGGACTGACACTGCCCTTTGGTAATTGGCTAAATAACAGTCATAAACAAATGGAAGAAGTAACTAAGTTGAGAGCAGAAGTCAGAGTTTTTCCCCATCATTGTCAAGAGGCCACAATTCACTCATCCCAAATTTTGATGCAGAATAGAATGGACAATGGTAAAAGCCATTATAGTTCATCGATCCATTGTCTATCTGTCCACCCATCCAATCATCCATCCAATAGGTTTAACCACATCGAATTGCCATCATTTGATCATTTCTTTACTTCCAAAAGAGACAACTTCATGTGGTTCAATATAAAATATTCAGTTAATATTTATTGAATATACTACTATGTTCAATATACTATGCAAGGTTTGGGAAGAATGGTTGGATGAGAAATACACTCCATCTCTGCAAACCCCCGTGGGAGAAATACACACCAACTCCTGTTTATAAGAGAGCTATGAATGTACTCATCTATATGCATAGGAAGAACATATAACAAACTGTCAGTAGGGACATGGTTGGTAGAAGTTCATAAAATTATTTTTCCATTTCCCTATTTCTATTGTAAAACATTTTATTCAATGGACACACATGATTTTGTAATTAAAAGTGCTTGAAAATATACCGTGAAGGTTGCAGAATTGATGGCTGTTAATAAATAAATATAAAATAGAGGCTTTAAAAGTGAAAATACATGAAGCAGCCTAAGTAAAACGAATGACTGAGAGACTTAATATACAAACAGACAATGGCCAGACCATATATAAAAACAAAACTCTGACCCACAACCTGCAGCAACTAGCCTGGGAAACTGACCTATTATCTATAGTAACTAGCCCAGGATGCCAATCTCCTATCTATAAGTCAGACCACTATCTCTATCAACCAGCCATTAAGCCAGACAATAATCTCTGTAGCAATTGATTCAAACTAGCCAGGACTTGATTAGTAAGTGAATTTCCCTAATTTTTAAACTTTGGACCAGCCAAAGACAGCCCGATATGTGCCCCTAACCAATGATGTAGGATTCCCCCTTCTAGTTAGCCCACCTCCAGCTTTCCCATGGCAACAGCCTCCAATCAGGACACACTTGAAGCCTTCCTTTTGTTTCACTATAAAACTTCCTCTGCCTGCCTTTCAGTCTCTGCCAAAACACAAGTGATGGTGGCTGACTCTTTTGCTGTAGCAAACTCTAAATAAAGATACCTTGCCTGTGCTCATTTGGTTTGTCTTCATTTATTTCTGCAGAAGACAAAGAAAAAATAAATTCAGGAGTGAGCTTAGCACAGAATGCAAATAACAAAGGCATATGCATTTATGAGAAACGAAGCATTGTAGTAACTCTCCATACCCCACTAACAACAGAGACTAGCTAGGTTCTGATTAAGACCCAAGAAGATGAAGTTATTTTACTGTTTTGTATGTCCTTCCTCACACCCTCTTCCAGCATGGTTTGCTCCCAACCCCTTAGCATGGAAAGGAAAATCCAAGCCATGAAATGCCTCTGCTGATATTTGATTTTTGAAGGCTGAATCAGCATCAGAAAGACCTAGGAACCAAATTTAGTCACTAAAATATCAACTCCATGAGGGAAGGGAGCATGTCTGCTCAACTCAGTTGAAATGATTGAAATAAACACATGGATGTATCCAGAGCATAAGCACCACATGCAACCTACAAGTAGAAAACTCAAATGACTAGGTCATATCAAAAACCTATCTTACTTCCTTAAAGTCCCTGAACCAAGGCATAGTCAGAGAAAACCGATGATCCAACACACCAAATGTGGCCCAAACAGACTAGCCACACAGGAGCCAAAGATTGGGGTCATAACTCCCTAGTAATTTGTCCTATGATGCTCAGTGCTTAGTTGGATACAGCTGCATTTCTAAACTCCATCTTTCTCTCACGCTCACTGGATAGTAAACATGAATCGCTATTAATAATAATTTTCCACTGCACGTCCAGAATAATCCATCCAGAGAAAATTGGAACTTCTTCTTTGCTGAGGTCCAGTCCCATCAATTTGATGCTCATTTTATAGAAAGGCCATTGAGCAAAATTAATGTACCCAAACAAATAGAGTTTGTCCTTGTAACTGATTCAGAGTATGACAGGAAACAAAAGGGCTGCCTTAATGGCCTCCTCTGGGAAATTTATTTTCAGAACATTGAGTTATTTTCTTCTACTCTACCAGATTACATTAAAATATTTATTAAAAAAAAAGAAAGGAAGAAAAATAAAATGTAGTTGTCTGTTTTCATAGAAATCACTTTGAGATCTAGCTTCATTTAAATTCACTTGTTATTGTCCAAGTCAAATAATGCTATGATCTCAGGATTATTTTAATTCTCTCCATTTTCCATTTCTTCCCATTTTCTTCACACTGCCCTCAGCATGATTTACTCCCAGACTCTTAAGCAAAAGAAAAAACTAAAGCCATCATGTGCCAGAAATGAGGGTACCTGAACCTCTCTCAAATATTACCATACCTTGCAATGAGATAATATTTTAGACCATTATCCAAAAACTCTGATCTTCTTTTTTCTGTTGTATTGGAAAGGCCAGTGAAGTCACCTTCCTCATTCTGGGTCACTGGAAAAGAAAAAAAAATGCCCCCTTTCAGTCTCTAGAATGTTCTATGCTACATGATCTGCCTGCCTCCAGAACTCCTCCATTACAACTGACTGGATCCAAAAGCAGCCCATTCATGGGCTAACCTTTGAAGTGATGAGGCACAAGAAAACTCTATCCAAACAGGAAAGATAATAACAAAAGAAGCCAATCAGAGTGCCTTGTTGGAAATTAGATTTAGAAAATATGAAGAGAGAGTCAGTTGGGTGGCAGGAAGAGACTCTGAAAACTTGCAAAGAGAAGGCATGAGGGAGCCCAGAGTAGTTATAAGCAGTGGCCATGAGGTCAGGAAAGCATGACCAGATGAAGAGTCAGGGGGTAGCAGGAGAAGAACAGGTAAGATGGAACAGAGCTGAATGAGCAGGATGACAGGTGACCCCTTGCTGCTGGGGGAGGCACAGAGAGAAGCTAGTTCCTGGCCAGGTTTCCCTCAAGTTCATCTGGACAGTAGTTTCTGTCACATGAGCTTCCTATTATCATGTGTAAAAAAAACCCCACAAAATCCTATTGCAGGAATCTGAGTGTGTACCTCTTTTTTAATACAAAAGAGCTGGACACACACACACACACACACACACACACACACACTCCTCTAAAAACTAAACCTTGTCATATCTGGTGGAACTGCGCCTCCTTGCACAAAGCGGAGAAGAACCTGAAGTTATAGGCATGAGGTCTAATCAAGTTCTGCTATTCATTTGTGGGGTAATCATACATAGGGTGTTTTGCATCTCTAAATCTATTATTTCAACCATAAAATGGAATAGGACCAGATGCATTCCCTTGAATTGAGTTCAGGCCATGTGGCAAGTTCTGTGCTGGCTCCAGTGAAGAGGGGCACCTAATCCAGTTGGGGAAGGAGGTCCACAAAGAAGCCTTCTTGGGGAGATTGAGAAGAGGTAGTGGGCATGTTCTGGCTAGACGGGAAGAAAAGCATCATCCATGTGACAGTTTTATGTGTCAACCTGGTTAGACTGTAGTGCCCAGGTATTTAATTAAGCCCTAGTCTAGGTGTCACTGTGGAGGTATTTTGGAGATATGATTCACAACTATAATCAGTTCATTTTAAGTGAGAGATGATTCACCATAACATGGTGGGTCTCATCCAATCAGTTGAAAATCCTAAGAGCGAACACTAAAGTTTCCCTGAAAGGAAATTCAAGATTACTGCATCAACTCCTATCTGAGCCTCCAGCTTGCTGGCCTGCCCTACAAATTTTGAATTTGCCACTCCCCACAATCACATGAGCCAGTTCTTCAAAATAAATCTTTTATATCCCATTGGTTCTGTTTCTTTGGAGAACCCTGACACAGTCCACATGAAGGCAGAGGCACAAGCCCTGAGGGAGGAAGCCAGAAGGATTGGCCCAAAAAGTGAGGAGGGAAGTATCCAGAGTTTGCAAAGCTTTGTAAACCCAACTAAGGTTTTTGGATTACATTCTAAGTATCAGGTGAAGCCCCTGAAACTTTACGCAGAGGAGGAACATAATTACAAATGCAAGTTGAGAAGGTAACTCAGAGAAGACAACACAGAGAAGAGATTTGAGGTGGGAGGCCTGGCTGACACCTCTTGCAGCTGGTCCAGTATCTTTTCCTCCCTTACCTCTTGCCAACAGAATTATAATTTGATCTGCTGTCCATCTCTTCAAGGTGACTCAGGAAAGTGGGATCATATTCCGAACTCCAAGGATAAATTATGATTATCCAAGACAGTACAATGGTCCCATTCTCTTTGTCAGTGATTGTTTCCACAGTAGGCATGTGAAGCAGTGCTCGGCAATGAGCTTTGAGGGGAGATCTATCATGGGAGACTTGTGGGAAAGGTACTTTCCCTTGTAGGAATGCACTAGGGAATAGTCTTTTCCTGCTTCTGGATATGGCCATGTCTGGGTATGAAGCTGGTTTCAACAGCTGCATAGTCACGTTCACCCACAAGGGTGGCAGCCTGAGAGTAAAGCCAACAAACTAAGCATGAGCTAAAATGGTAAAGAACCCAGCGACAGTGGAAAGCCCTGCATCAACCAGCTCCCAAACCTGCCCACTTGCTGGCCTTCCTCCTTTGCAAAATAATGAATTTCTTTTAAACCAGTTTGCTTTGGGATTTCTGTTTTTGCTTTCCATAACATCTTAACTATGTGGGGGGCTAGGGTAGAAATAAGAATCTAGTTAAGAGACTATTGGAATGGTCAAGACAGAGATGATGATGGTTTGGACTGGGCTGGTAGGAATGAAGAGAAAGAGAAGTTAATGATTTAGGAGATATTTCAGAAGAAGAATCAGTAGGATGAAGGGTGGATGGCTAGAGGGATGGCTAGATTAAACCATGGGGAAATCGCTGTCCATGTTGACCATGACTGTCCTAGTCCATTTGGGCTGTTGTAACAGAAATATCATATGCTGAGTGGCTTATAAACAATAGAAATTTATTTCTCACACTTCAGGAAGCTGGAAAGTCCAATTAGTGGCACCAGAAGATTTGGCATATGTGGTGAAAGCCCACTTCCTGAGTTATAGGCAGTCATCTCTTCACCGTGTCCTCACATGATGGAAGGGGGCACCGGAGCTCTGGGGGATCATTTTGGTAAGGATACTAAATCCCTTAATGAGAGCTCCACCCTCACGACCTAATTACCTCTCAAGGCCGCACCTCCAAATACCATCCCACCAGGATTAGATACCCCCATATGAATTCTGGAAGAACACATTTAGCCTATGCTAATTTCTTAATAGCTTAATATGTCATTTGAAAATTTCTTGCGGACCAGAAATGATTGCAGTTGTACTTCTGAGCTTCTTTAGCATCGAGTTCATTGGCCAACAATACTAACTCCCGAGATACAAGTTAAAAATAGTATCAGCATGTAAGGTTCTTTGTTAATCTATCTCAGCATCCCAGAGTCTAACTGGGAGCAGGAATGACTGTGCAGCTACTCTCAAGTGTTTCCTCAGAGCCAAGAGCGACCATCTCCAAACAGCCAGAGCTTTCTCGAACAAAGAAACTTGTCCTTTATTCTGAGGCCAGCTTAAACGAGAAAGCAGAGGAGCAGCCTCTAGAAGGGAGAGGCTGGAGGTCATTTAGCATAGCTGGGCATCTTCATGGATGGCTTGGCCAGGTTTGGATATGTTTCTAAGTGTGGGCATCCCATCCCCTCCCTAGCCTTTGCACCTGGATACTGGCAGGTGGACCTGTCGCACATTCAGTGAGGAGGGGACTGTGTGAGGAAGCTCAGAGCGCATTTGAGGTGTCTCGAAAAATGAACGGAACCACGTGTGGCTTGTGGTGTTTCATAGGCAGATTTTCTGGCAGGTTTCCTTCAACACAGAGCTTTCATTGTGAAGTTTAGAATCATGGCCTTTTCATCCGAGGAAAACAGCATAAATCTGGTCACTGGCAGGAAGCAGTTTTGCTTTTGCTCACCCTGTTTTGTGATTATTTTTTAGGTTTGGTTTATGTTTTCCCTTATTGTAAAGCTGTGCTAATACACATACCAAGCCTTTGATGGGGGAAGCTTCCATCTGATAATAATAGGTAGGTGCAAGTTACTGTGATGGCATTTTAGAGTGGATTGAAGAGCTCCCCTTGACACTCTCCCCCCACCCAAAATAATTCATATTCGCTCAAAACCTCAGAATGTGGCCTTATTTGGAATAGGGTCTCTGCAGATATAATTAGTTAAAATAAGGTCATACTGGATTAGGTTAGGCCCTAAATCTAATGACTGGTGTTCTTAGAGGAGAAGACACACAAAGAAATACAGAGAGAAGGCTGTGTGACTTTGGAGCAGAGATTAGAGTGATGTAGATTACATTAGATTAGAGTGATTTATAAACATAAAACAAGGATGCTGGGAGCTACTGGAAGCCAGAAGTGTCTTTGGAGGGAGCATGGCCCTGCCAACATAGTGATTTCCAATTTCTGGCCCCCACTCTTGGAGAATAAATTTCTGTTGTGTAAATACTTTGTGGTGATTTGTTAGGACAGCCTCAGGAAGTGGATACAGGCTTTAAAGGCTGAGCCCCAGACTCTCCACAGGCCCGCACCTGTCACCTGTTTCTTTTTCTCTGTTCAGGACTTACGGATTTGACCTATTTTCCTTTTCTTTCAGCACCTGTTTTCACCCGCTCACCTGCTCTCCCCCAAGCCCAGCAGCAACGTGGTACCCAGTTTCTCCAGCTCCCCATTCTGCTGACAAGTTCATAGCGCTCTCCTAGTTTTTCTATTCTTTTTATTTTTTATTTATTCATGAGAGACACACAGAGAGAGGCAGAGACATAGGCAGAGGGAGAAGCAGGCTCCCCACAGGGATCCCAATGTGGGACTCGATCCCAGGACCCCAGGATCACATCCTGAGCTGAAGGCAGACGCTCAACCACGGAGCCACCCAGGCATCCCTGTTTATTTTTTATTCTTTACTACAAACAAGCAACCACAGAAATAAGAATCCTGGGGAAATGACAAAGTCTTATAAACCTTGTTAAACCACAGTCCTGCTCTCTGGGTCCTGGATTTATCTAGCATCTACAATTAAATTGGCACTTGTGGCTTTCAGCTTTCTACCTGTTAAAATGAAAAACAAAACTTGAGTTGTGTACATCTATTCAGTTATAAAATATTTTGAAGTTTTCTTAATATAAGCTGCACAAACTGGAAGTAGCAATGCATTTTAATTAAGGACACGTATTTTTAACCACCGCCACAGCTGTGCACCTTGTGAACCCATCCCCATTCCTATCCCAAACCAGGATTTTGGAAAAGCAAATCTAACAATTCTTTTCTTGCCTGTCTTCTGAGTTAGCCGCTGGGGAACTAGGCTCGTGTCTTTTTTGTTCATTCTAGAACATGTAGCTGAGCAACCCTTTCCCTCTTCTCTTGCTGAGATGTATCCTTCCCTTCAGAAGCTCCTCGTCTCATTTGGCAATTGTGATCATCACTGAAACGGTCATGATGGTCCTTAGCTGACATCTGGCTAACTTGGATTTTGGGAGAGTTCCCATCATTCCTGGTAAGAGTGATTCACTATAGCTAAACTGCTTGTGGCAACAATATGGTTTGTGCTCAACATTTGTTTTGCTTCTAGGGATCTGGGGTTTTGGTAGATGCTAGGCAGAGGGTGCCTACATGACCAGGCCCAATAAAAGCCCTGGGCACTGAGTCTCTAGTGAGGTTGCCATACAGACAAGATTTCACAAATGTTGTCATGACTTACAGTTTGGAGGAAGTGTGAGTGTCCTGTGTGATTCCACTTGGAGAGAGCTCTGGGAAATGAGTGCCTGGTTTCCTCTGTACTTTGTCCCATGTGCCTTATCTCTTTGCTAATTCTGCTTTACATTTTTTCACTATAATAAGTCAAACACATGGGGCGCCTGGGAAGCTCAGTCGGTTGGGCATCTGCCTTCGGCTCAGACCATGATCTCAAGGTCCTAGGATCAAGCCTCACATCGGGCTCTCTGCTCAGTGGGGAGTCTGCTTTTTCCTGTCCCTCTGCTCCTCCCCACTGCTCATGCTTTCTCAAATAAATAAAACTTTAAAATTAAAAAAAATAAGTCATAGACGTGAATATGATTACATACTGAGCCCTGTGAGTCCTCCTAGTGAATTGTCAAATATGGGGTGTGCTTTTGGGAACCTCCAACACACATTATCTTGGTGGTATTTGGAGAGCAGATATCAATGCTACTAGAGAAGTTGGGAGTGATGACTTCGACTACAAAATTCATTTTCAGAATTATTTTGAATATAATTTCACTCATTCATGCATTTGTTCAGTAATGTATAAAAAACTTTCATCAAGTACAGACTGTGTAGTCATTCTCCTATTGGGAACTAGAGGAAGAGAGAGGACTACAAAGAAGAAAAGAACATATTTCCCTTTACAAGGGGCTCATATTTTCATGGCACCTTCTATCTAACAGGGAAATAATTAAACTTCAGTGGGAGAGGGCTCCATCAGAGGTCAGAGCAAGGATTTGGGGAGAATATAAGGCAGACACAGGATGATCTCTGTTTAAGAAACTGAGGACTAGTTTTTCTAAGAGTAATAATAAGAACCCTGCCTCAATAAGTTGCTGTGAGGGTGAATATACTAATAAACTCAGAGTACATGAAATAGTGGCTGACTATCAGTAAACTGTAGCCTTCATTAATACTGCAGTAAAGCAGCATTTTATTTGTACATAAGTTTTTGAGAACAAATTCTGCTTAAAGCAAGATTCAATATTAGTTTAAGATAAATTTTGGAAATGACAGGAAACTGGGAGTTAATTTTTTCTTAAATATATCAGTATAAATACATCTGTATTCAAATCACGACATACACCTGTAAATATTGAAGTGGAGCAGAATACAGATGGGAGGGCTCATCTAGAGGATCTCTGTGTTTTCTCAAGGTAATAATAGATTCCCCATGAAGCAAAATTCCACTGCAGCTGGATAAACAAACCCAAAACAGATTACCAACCTAGTGGCTATTATCAGATTTACTCAAAGACCAGTGTTCTCTGTTTTCTGTGTTTACTGATTGCATAGCAGTTGAACCACAACCTTTAAACTCACATCCAATTAAAACTTTCACCTTAGACAAATAGTTCCTGTTTTTTTTTCCATTGCTATAAAAACTTTGTAATGCACTAAAGTCAGTTTGAATGTAATTTTTTGGTTAAAAAATTTCAAATAGTGTGAAAAGGTATACAGAAGTAGAAGCTCCAGAATTTCTTTTTTTTCCTCCCAATGTCCATATAGAAAGAATTTAGTGGTAATGATATATTTGGAACATTCTCCCAGCTAGCCTAATAGCCTAATAGTTATCACTATTACACTCAATTCCATCAAGATTCTCCTGGAGTGTTTAACTATTATATTTCTTTCTTGTGGCTGTTGGCATTCCGTGGCTTACCTGGCTTGTGGCCACATCACTCCAATCTGTGCCTCATCTTCACATCTGTCCCCATTTGTCTTCTCTCTCAAACCACCCTCTGCCTTTCTTTTATAATACACTTGTCATTGGATTTAGAGCCAACCATGATCATCTGGGATGATCACATCCCAAGATTCTTAATCACATTTGCAAAGACCCTTTTTCCAAATAAAATATTAACAGGTTCCAGGGATTTGATGTGGATATATCTTTGGGGGGAACCATGACTCAATCCACTGCAACCACATTATTCAAAATAGCACCTACTCATTCACACCACCGTTGTTCTGTATTCCTCACCTGGCATTGCCCTTTTTCATAACATTTGTTATCATTGTACATGCTAATCTTCTCTTCATTACTTGTTATTGCTTGTTTCCCCCATGAGAATGGAAGCTTCTTGAGAACAAAGATGAGTTCCCTCTTTTCACTCTAGCATTAGACTAACATCTGTCACACAGAAGGGGAATAAGTTTTTGTTGAATGAGTGAATGGAAGAACTAAGACATTTTGAATCTGTGTTTGTTTAGTAAGTATGGTTTTGTACTTAGATTAGGGTGCCTTGGAGGAAAGAGGGTTGCCAATGGAGCCTCACCAGTACCAACGAGCACCCATGGTCCTGTCACTTTATAGAGGGAAAGCAGATCTCCTGCCCACCCTAATCTCTAATCTCACATTCCTTTCCAGAGGCAACTATACACTTCTCTGTTATATTTCCAAAAGCATTCAATGCATGTATATGTACCTAAGATTAATCTTCAACAGTATTATAGAGTTATGTGTTGAGTTCACTTATTAGAAGAATCAAACTTTTGCTTTAAATCCCTTAAGCTGAGGCACCTGGATGGTTCAGTGGTTGAGCACCTGCCTTTGGCTCAGGTCATGATCCTGGAGTCTGGGATCAAGTCTCACCTCAGGCTCCCAGGAGGGAGCCTGCTTTTCCCTCTGCCTATGTCTCTGCCTCTCTCTCTCTTTAAAAATCTTTAAAAAAATAAAAATAAAAATAAAAATAAAAATAAAAATAAAATAAAATCCTTTAAGCTATCTTAAATTACATTTAAGCAAAAGTTCTTATCTTTTGAAGAGGGCTATGGACTCACTGAATTTCCAATTCAGTCCAAACTCTACTCAGACTCACAAAGCCCAGCTTCAGAAATGCCCTAAATTCTAATCTCATTCCCCACTCTGTGGGTTCTAGCCAGAGAGCAGAGGAGTGGTCAGGATCTTCAGCAAGATCTCAGCATGAGATTTGTATTGAAAGCAACACAATGAAGCCCTAGACAACCTTTTAAACCTAATGTCTTTCTTCTCTCTCTCTCCTCCACTCTGCTCATTCTTTGGTGCCTGATCTTTGCCCTTCTTACATGCCCTCATAATACCCTGTTCTCCTTCCACATAGCATTTAGCATACCATATCATAATTGCCTGTTTGTCTGTAAATTCCATGTCCTCATAATCTCCACAAGGGCAAGACCTTGAGCTCTTTTGCAGAGCTCAGTGTGTTGTTCTACAAATTACAGAACCTGAGGGAGTTGTGGGATCCACCTCCCCCCTCTGGAATTTGTAGACAGTAGGTCATAATTCCAAGTGGCCTAGGGGCCCTGAAATGTGGCTGGCATCTGAAGTGAAGGTTGTTTTATGGAGGACCGACCCCCTTAATTCATGAATCTGTGCTAACCCTGATAGTTAGTGCCAGAATTGAACTGTGGTATACCAGTTGGTTTAGGAATATCTATGTTGAATCATCCGAGGCTCTTTGCTTCAGGGAGTAAAAAACCTGAGGCTCCCAACAAAGATTGGATTGAAATACACATTTTGGAAAAGCCTCCTTAAACAAAGGGCCCATAAAATGGCAGCAGTGTTTCCTATATTTTATTAAAGGAGCATTATTTCAAAGGTGATGATGACATTAGACATGGTGCATTTAGGTCTGTTAGGATGTTCTGAGTGCATAGATATGGTAAAATGGGATTGTGGGAGTGGAGACAGGTTTCATTTACGGATCTTGTCTCTTCTAAACCCTGACTATTAAAAAATGCACTCCTAAGGGAATATTCCATGGGAAAAAGGAACTATCTGTGAGAAACACTGGGAGAAGTTAGCAGAGCCTTCAAAACTGAGATGTTGACACAAGGACATATTCTACATTGTTTATGTGAATTTTTAAAAGTCTGCTTTGACTGATCGATTTGATAATAAAGCCTGGCTTTACCAATGACCTTTTAAGTTAGATGTTTTACATACATTGAATGAGTCAAACCTATAGTTTCAAGGTTTTGATAAGACAAAAGCATCTCAGCAAACAATATCATATTGGGAAAAGTCTATAAAAATGATAATATTCTTATTTTCTCAATTCTGAGTTAAAAAATAAAGTGTCTTGAAATGAAGGAGTTATAGTACAATTATAAATAATTGGATAAGTCTTTAAAAACCTTTTCAATATGCTTCCTAGAAATAGAGAAAGTGGAAAACTCAAAGGAGGACCTAAACGAGGTACCGATGGCTGATCATAAAAATAATTTTTGGTAATAAGATAAAATACTCTGTGATTTTTAGCACGTCTTGAAAGAAGATCAAAGATTTGAGTGACATTGCTACTATAAAATATTTCCCATGTTCATCTATTTATTTGAACAGGTTTTCTCAATGTTTATGTCTATGAAAACTAAAACTACAAATAGAACTGATGCTGAATCCTGCCTTAACAAGCAATAAATAATAGTCTTGTACTAACATGTAAACCACTGACAAAAATACAGTACCATTTATCTCATTAAAGGATACATTTCCTTTTTTTTTTTGTATATTTTTATTGGAGTTCGATTTGCCAACATATAGTATAACACCCAGTTCTCATCCCATCTAGTGCCCCCCTCAGTGCCCATCACCCAGTCACCCCAACCCCCTGCCCACCTCCCCTTCTACTACCCCTTGTTCGTGTCCCAGAGTTAGGAGTCTCTCATGTTCTGTCTCCCTTTCAGATATTTCCCACTCAGTTTCTCTCCTTTCCCCTTTATTCCCTTTCACTATATTTTATATTCCCCAAGTGAATGAGACCATATAATGTTTGTCCTTCTCCGATTGACTTTCTTCACTCAGCATAATACCCTCCAGTTCCATCCATGTTGAAGCAAATGGTGGGTATTTGTCACTTCTAATGGCTGAGTAATATTTCATTGTATATATAGACCACATCTTCTTTATCCATTCATCTTTCAGTGGACACCGAGACTCCTTCCACAGTTTGGCTATTGTGGACATTGCTGCTATAAACATTGGGGTGCAGGTGTCTCAGTTTTTCACTGCATCTGTATCTTTGGGGTAAATCCCCAGTAGTGCAATTGCTGGGTCATAGGGTAGGTCTATTTTTAACTCTTTGAGGAATCTCCACACAGTTTTCCAGAGTGGCTGCACCAGTTCACATTCCCACCAACAGCACAAGAGGATTCCCCTTTCTCCACATCCTCTCCAAAATTTGTTGTTTCCTGTCTTGTTAATTTTCACCATTCTCACTGGTGTGAGGTAGTATCTCATTGTGATTTTGATTTGTAAAGGATACATTTCCAATAAAATATGCCATAGGAGGTTATATCGGACTAACCCTTTTATGGACACAAATGATAAACTTTGGGGAAAATATGAAAAAAAAATTATTTGAAGGTACTGGAAAGCAACCAAAAAGCAGGCAGTAGCAATTGAAGGGATGGTCAATCTTCAAAGAACTGAAATATAACAAGTGTGATTTATGCTTATACATCTTTTCATGTGAGGGCACTACTCCGTCTGTACTGTGAAAAGCACCTGGAAGTCAATCAGAAAGCCACAGTCTTAGTGGCTTAAGGATGGAATCTGGGGCTGCCAGAACAGCTGGAAATTGAGGAGGGAAATTCTGAAAAGGAAGGAGTAACAGAGGGAGAGAGCTCTAAAATCTATACATACACTACCCAAATCCTTGGTTGGCTAATGAACTCAGTGCACGAGGGAGACTCCAAGGAGCCCAGCAAAAAAAGCAACATCAGGATTGCTGAAAGAAATGATCAAAAATTCCAGGTAGAACTTGACTCTAGCTGACTTAACTACTTAGGAGAACATATTAACACTCATCAGAGGAGGATAATTGAATCTAGAGACTCTACATATATCATCCACAAAATCCAATATGTAATTTTAAAAATACTAAATATGTAAAGAAATGGAAAAATTGGACTCACAGTCAAGAAAAAAGTAATCAATAGAAAATGACTCTAAGATAACTCAGATGTAAGAATTAGCAAAAACTTTTAAACACTTATTATGCATATATTCAAGGTCTTAAAATATATATCATAATGAATTAACAGATGGAAGATGTTAACAGATATATAGAAACTCTTTAAAAAAAAGAGCCACATGGAAATTCCAGAATTGAAAAGTACAAAATTTGAAATGCACCTACTGGGTGGGTTTAACAGTTAATTAGAAATGGCTGAAGTGTTGGAGAATTTAAAAACAGATTAAGAAGGGAACCTGGGTGGCTCAGTAGGTTAAGCTTCTGCCTTCAGCTCAGGTCATGATCCCAGCGTCCTGGGATTGGGCCCCACATGCTCAGATGGAAATCTGCTTCTCCCTCTCCCACTGCCCCTCCATCCTGCTCAGGTGCTCTCTCTCTCTCTCTCCTTCTCTCTCTCAAATAAATAAATAAAATCTTTTTTTTTTAATAAATAAAATTAAAAAAACAGATTAAGAGAAATTATATAATTTGAAAAACAGAGGTAAAAACTATTGAAAAAATTAATAGAGCCCTACTGACCTTTAGGACAATATCAAAGAGTTTTACACATATATATATAGTAGGAATCTCAGCATAGGACAGAAAGAAAGGTTTGAAAAAATAATGGCTGAAATTTTTCTAAACGCTGGAATACATAAACTTACAGATCCAAGAAACACGGCAAAGCTCAAGTAGGATATATATAAAGAAATGTATATCAAGAGCATCATGGTCAAGCTATTGAAAAAGCAAGGATAAAGAAAAAAATCTTAAAGGCAGCTAGAGAAAATGACAGTGCTAACTGGGCAGGTGGGTGGATGGACATAACTCAGAAACAATGAAAGGTAGAGGACAATGAAATTACATTTTTTTGACTTGAACTTGGAGGGGGAGCAGAGGGACAAGATAATTCAGAATTCTACTTCTAGAGAAAATAGCATTTTTTAAAATTATGGTGAAATAAATATAATTTCAGATAAATAAAAACTCAGAATTTCTCACCAGCAGATCTCTATTACAAGAAATGCTTTAAAAAATTCTTCAGAGGGAAAGGAAATTATCCAAGTTGGAAACGTGGATCTTCAGAAAGGAATGAAGGGCACTGGAAATGGTTAATATGTGGGTAAACATAAGAAACTATACATTGTTTTCTTAATTTTCTTATAAAACATGTAATTGTTTAAGACAAAAATTCACTATGTTTAAACATATGTGGCTCTAATATATATATGACAATAATAACATAAAGGATGAGGGGATAAGTCGAACAATACTTTTGCGAGGTTCTTACACTTTACATCAGGTACTACAATATAAACTCTATGTACACTGAGATAATTTAAGGATATATACAGTAAGTGCTAGAATAAGCACTCAGAATTAATGTAAAGAGGTTTAGTAGGTCAATAGAATATTTAAGATGAAATATTAAGAAATATTGAGTAACCCAAAAGAAAGGAGGAACAAAAGAACAAAAAAGGATGAAAAAATAGAATATGAATTTCAAATGACAGTAAATCTACATCCAACCAAATTAATACTACATTAAATATAAGTAGACTAAAAACTCCAATTAAAAGGCAGAAATTATCAGACTAAATGTAAATAATAAAATCAAGAACTAACTATAAGCTATTTACAGGAGATACATATTTACAAACATGCATACATAAAGACAAAAATAGATTCAAAAGAAAAGGATGGAGAAAGATTTATCAGGCAAACAGTAAGCCTAAGAAAAGTGGAGTGGTTATATTACTATCAGACAGTATAGACTTCAAGGCAGGAGTAGAAAAGGAGGAACAGTTCAGGAAAATGAAAGAGAAGAAAGAAAGAAAGAAAGAAAGAAAGAAAAGAAAGAAAGAAAGAAAGAAAGAAAGAAAGAAAGAAAGAAAGAAAGAAAGAAAGGAAGGAAGGAAGGAAGGAAGGAAGGAAGGAAGGAAGATCGGTCAAATCAAATCATCAGGAGGAAATAAAAACCCATCCGAAGACATAAAAATCCTGTGCATGCACCTAATAACACAACCTCAAAAACATATAAAGCAAAACCTCACCAAACTAAAAGAAGAAATAGACCAATCTACAATCATAGAGTGTAACCCTCATCTCTAGTGAGTGATAGAATAATTAAATGTAAAAGTCCGTAAAGATAGGGGCACCTGGGTGGCTCAATGAAGCACCTGACTTTTGATTTTGGCTCAGGTCATGATCTCAGAGTCCTAGGATTGAGCACCAAGTGGGGTTCTGGTTTGGCATAGAGTCTGATTGTCCCTCTTCCTCTGTTCCTTCTCCTGCTCTTTTCTCTCTCAAATAAATAATTTCTAAAAAATCCATAAGAATAATACTGATGGGAATAACACTATCAATACTGAATTGATAGTTATAGAACAATTGATAGTTATAGAACCACTCGACTGCAGAATACACATTCTTTTTCAAGAGGACATAGACCATTCACTGCGGTAGGTGATATGCTGGGTTATGAAGTAAGTCTCAATAAATTTCACAAAAGGTTGAAATCTTAGTGTATCTTCTCTGGCCACAACAGAATTAAATTAGAAATTAATACTAATTTCTAGAAAAGCCTCTAAACATTTGGAAATTGGGATGTTTGGGTGGTTCAGTGGTTTAGCGCCTGCCTTTGGCCCAAGGCGTGATCCTGGAGACCCGGGATCGAGTCCCGCATCGGGCTCCCTGCAGGGACCTGCTTCTCCCTCTGCCTGTGTCTCTGCGTCTCTCTCTCTCTCATGAATAAATAAAATCTTTAAAAAAAAACTTTCATTTAAAAAAATTGGAAATTACACACACACTTCAAAGAAGGGAGTCAAAGAAGGGAAATAAAAAACTATTGTGAAATGATGAAAATGAAAGCAGAAACAGCAAAAACTGTGAATGCAGATAAAGCAGCGCATAGAGGGAAAGGCATAGCTTTAAATACATATATTTTTTAAAAAAAATAGAAGGGTCCAGAATCAATAATACGGTCATCTACTCTAAGCAGCTAGAAAAAGGAGAGAAAAATCAAACCCAAATTCAGTAGCAAGAAGGAAATGAACAAAGCGCAAAATCAATGAAGTAGGAAACAAAATCAATGGAACCAAAAGACGGCTTTTTGGAAATATTTTTTAAAATGATGAACTTCTCGCTCTGTTAGTTGGAAAAAATAGAGACAAAATGCAAACAACCAAAGTCCTGAATGTCTGAACGAAAGACAAGGCCCCTTACTGCGGCGGGCCTGTAGGGGGGTAAATAGACGTACAGGTTGAGGATGCTGCGGTGGAGGGAGGCTGATCCAGGTGGGATGGGGGCTCCCCCCGCGCCTCGACGGCATCCAGCCCACCCCGCAGCTTCCCGCGTCCCGAGCTGCAGGTGGCGGCCCCGCCCCTCGGCCCTCGCCCCGCCCACCGCCGCCCTCGCCCCGCCCACCGCCGCCCCGCCCTTCCGCGCAGGCGCAGAGCAGGCGCGCGGCGGGGCGCGGCTTGGCGGCTGCGCGGGGCCAACCGGCCGGCGGGCGAGTCCGTGCGGTGTGCCCGGCCGGCCCCCGCCGCTCCGGTGCCCCGCGATGCCGAGGCCAGAGCCGGGCAGCTCGCCTGTGTGAGCCGGTCTGGACGCGGAGGGCGCCGAGGGAGGCCATGGCGGAGTCCCCCGAGCCCGGCCGGCCGGCGTCCGCGGGCGGCGGCGGGAGCCTGCCGGAGGAGGACGACGAGGAGCGGGAGCCGCTGCTGCCGCGGCTCGCCTGGGCCCAGCCACCCAAGGGTGCCCCGGGGAGCGCCGTCAGGCTCGCGGAGGCGGCGGGCGAGGAGGGCGCGGCCTCCCCTGCCGCGGCCGGAGACGACGAGCAGCTGCTCGCGGCCGGCGGCGCCCCCGGGAGCTCGCCCGCCCGCCCGGGCCGGAGACGCCCCCGCGCTGCAGGTGCGACCCGCGGCCCTCTCTGCGCGTGCGCGTCGGCGGCCCTCGCGGGGGTCGCGCCCCGGCCCCAGCAGCCCTCGCGGCGGGGACGGCGGGGGGGGGGCGGGGACCGCGGCCCTCGCGCCTCCCCTACGGGGAAGCCTAAACTTTTGGAACCGGGCGGCGTCGTGACGTCGTAGGCTGCGTGCTCCGGCGGGGGCTTGCAGCGTCGGGCCGCGAACCCGGAGCCGCCGGGACAGCTGTCGGAGCCGCGGGGGGCGAGGCAGGTGCGGGGCGGCGGGGAGATGCTCCGCCCGCGGGTGCCGGTGCGGGTGCGGGTGCGGGTGCCCCTGGGCGCGTTTCTAGCCCTTCTGGTTCCTGTGGTTATTGTGACGTCGGCCCGTCGGGTTTCTCCAGCTGCTGCCTCTTGTTTCTTGGGTCATTTCTGCGCTCGGGGTGGGGGTGGGGGTGGGGGTGGGGGGCACTTTTCCCCCACCAAGTGGAGCGGTGGCCTCAGGTGGGAAAGAGGGTGGTCGATATCGAGGTTGAAAACTAGTAAAAGCAAAGGCGTGGTCCTGCAGGCGTGGGTGTTTGTTGATAAAGTAAGGTTCTGGGGGCAAGTGGAGTGGAGGCGGCCACCCTGATGGTAAGTAAGGTAGGCTGGTGTGGATCGCAGCTAGAGGCGAGGGGGCTGCTTTGTGCAATTAGGAAAACCTCTCCCTGTGGGTGGTTGGGACGGTTTCCTGGCCTGTGGTGGGACCCCCTACGGGATGGCTTAAAGAAAGGCCACAGGAAATGCAGTTTTGATGGATACTGCTTTGTTTTTCTGGAGTTTTTAGAGTTTAGGTGTCCTGCTGCCGGGGACTCTAACGGGGGCCTCCTGCAACGTCAGGAACTTTGGGTAGAATCGGTGCCGGAATTGGTGCCGCAGCTGAACTCAATCCAGACGTCCTCTCAGGCAGGTAGATTGGAGAGGCCCAGGAGAACCCGACTTTGCCATTCAGGCGTTTCACGAATAAAGCTTTGGCACACTGGTGTGACATGCAGGCCAGCTGCCATGGTGTTAGCTAACGGGTGCTTTGCAGTACAACATTGAGCAGAGCAAACATGGTGATCGCACGTGGGCCCGCATTCACCTACCTACACAGTTTGTTTCCGTATTACCTGGAATCCTCTCTGTAAAGTCACTAAGATCTGTGTGGCTAGCTTGTTGTTGTTGTTGTTTTCTGCCCTAAAGTTACCTTGGTAGCTAGATTTTAAAAAGAGCCTAAAACCTGGAGTGTGTTTATTCTTTGAAAGTGAGGTTTTGTTTAAAAAAAAAAAAAAAAGTAATTAAGGCTAGAAAAAGTAACAGTGGGGGCAGCCCCGGGTGGCTCAGCGGTTTAGCGTCCTGTTTGGCCGGGGGCGTGATCCTGGAGACCCGGGATCGAGTTCTGTGTCGGGCGCCCTGCATGGAGCCTGCTTCTCCCTCTGCCTGTGTCTCTGCCTCTCTCTCTCATGAATGAATAAATAAAATCTTAAAAAAAAAAAGTAACAGTGGGATAGACTATAGTAGTCAAATACGAATGGATTACAAAAGAGAATTCCTCCCTTTTTAAATGGCAATGATTTATTTATATCACAGTTTATAGTTTGCTAAGATCCTTTTTTGTATAGTTCATTAATTTTCACAACAGCAGGACAAGTTGTTACCCTCGTCCTTGTTGTGAGATTGAAAATGAATAAAACTGTAATGACTAGTAGTTCATAGAACTTAAGCGGTAAGCCAAAGTCAAGTATACAGGAAGTGGTAAAGCCACAACTGAGCCTCGTTCTTCTCTTTATATCCTGCACTTTTTCCATTTTGCCATAGATCCCAAATATTATAACTGTTACTTGTGGTTATTAATGGAGGTCTTATTTTTAATGGATTTAAAAAAATAGTTTTAAGTTGTAAAAAGTATTTTAATATTTCAAACCAGTATCCTAAAAAGTTTGTCAGAGTAATATAACTACATTTTTAAGTTATTTTTTAATAAGTCCATTAACTTCCTTTGTCCTTTACCACTCAATTTCCATGAAGCTACCTCTCTAGTTCTAAGAAATTCCTACCTTTAGATTGATATTAACATCTTTATCTTATGCTTAATGCATAAACATTTGTGCTTCACTATCTTATTTATGTAAATAGGAGCTTTATGTACTTTAGCCAGTGGAAGAATGTCTGTAGCCTTTACTTGATTGAGCAAGATGATGAGAGCCTAGAACTAGCATAAATATAGTGTTGTCAGGTCAGTGTCAAAGTAGAAAGATTAGTGGCATTCCTTGTTCTCGTTGTCATTTTAATCAGTGAGTTGGAGAGTAATAAAGATGATAATTAGTCCATACCTAGGTAACAGTACGTGTAGGGCATAGTTCTGTGCACTTCACTAACCCCATGAAGTGACTACTATTTGTTATTCTCATTTTAAGGAGGCACAGAGAGATGAAGTGACTTCTCCATGGTGCCAGTTAATACAAACCGGGAGCACTTACCGGTTTTGTTGGAGAGCTTACAATTAGAGGCTGGTGTTAGAACACACAAAGAACTACCAAAGTGAAAGGAAGTGTGTATGTATAAGCCTTGTAATGATTCATGGTGGCTTATAAATATATGAACAAGATAACATCATTTAAGTGTAAAGAAGAAAGATTCGGATGGGACAAGGTGATGAAATAAGTAAGAGGGAGGCTAGAATAGGAGTACGCAGAATGCACGTTAAAAGCTTGGTGGAGGCTGCCCACAAATCTGATCTTTAAAGTTACTGAGAAGTCAACTTGAGAGGAGCGCAATCAATGTGCCCATGAAGTTAAACTAGTTTTTTTAAATCAAAACGGAACTGACAAAGGAAAACCTGTCATGTATCTTTTGGAGAAGAGACTGTATGATGAATAGTATCTTTGTAAAGAAGTGATGAGTTTCATAGGAGTAGTTCCTATAACTTCGCTGAAGCCCATTTTAATAGAAGAAATTGTAATGGGTGATGCTATCATCCAGCATCCAGCATTGCTGGATCGATCCTCTAGACACTGATAATCTGGCTGAATGTAGAGGAAGATACTAGAAGAGTAGGTGCCCTACGTGTCTTGACAATCCTCCATAACTGAGCTTTTGAAAGGTGGTGAGGAGATTATTCCTGAACCAGTGATTAGAAGAAGCCTATTCTTTGTTTTCCATTTATTGCCGAGATACATCATTCTCAAATGCTTGAGTACCTGCTGGGTGCCAGTGGATATTGAGGTTTTGGGGAGCCAGTGGTGACCAGATATCAAAAAGCATGTTCAGTCACCAGCCTTCTCCCCATATAGCTTTGTAGCCTAATGATGGAAATGGTCAATTAAGACAGTTCCAACGGCCCGTATATTTGGATAGGGAAAACTGGACCCTGGATTTAGGGGCCGGGAACATTCAGCAGAGGAAATAGTATCCAATTTGAGACCTGAAAAATGACCAGCCCTGGAATCCCCCCAGGCAGGGTTCAGATCACCAAACTAGTGAGCTAACTACTATTCTTTTTAGAAAATATGGCAGTTGTGGTTTTGTAAAACAGAATCTCAATCCCTCAAGTGAGGAGCGATTCATTTTGGTTTAGTTATTTAAGGTGAGAAATTGGGGCAGCCCCGGTGGCGCAGCGGTTTAGCGCCGCCTGCAGCCCGGGGTGTGATCCTGGAGACCGGTGATCGAGTCCCACGTTGGGCTTCCTGCATGGAGCCTGCTTCTCTCTCTGCCTCTCTGTGTCTCTGCCTCTCTCTCACTCTCTCTGAATGAATAAATAAATAAATCTTTAAAAAGAATAAAATGAGAAGTTGATCATTACCATGCGTACTTACATAAAAGGTTTATTAAATGGGTTCTCTTAACTCTTTTCATTTCTGGTTACTAAAGGACCAGTGATAACTCTTAAGTGTGGTCAAGGGGATCGTTTCTTAATAAATAATTGTCAGATTTATCGAGGGCCTGCTATGTACCAGGCACTGTTTTTAAGCACTGGAATATATCAGAGTAAAACGAAGATGTCTGCTGTTCTGGAACTTAGATCATTTTGATAAAGGGTTACAAGTAATCAGATGGAATTGAAGGATCATTTAGAATTAGCCCTAGGAAGGAAGCTTGGAATATACATGAGAAATAGCATGGGCAAATGTTGAGAGGGTGTGCTGGATATCTTGTGAAAAGTGAGGAGCTCAGATAGGACTGGAACTTGACTAGAAGGTCCCCACTTCTTAGAGAAGACCCAAAGGAAGTACACAGAGGTAGAATTGAGATTTTCCTCAGAAAAGTCTTTGATACACAAGCAAATCAAAACCTATAGTTTATTCCTTGAAAGGGATAGCCGTAATTTTACCTGGAAAAAAAGTTCTTTTAAAGAAAATGTAGTGTGACCAAATTCCTAAACAACAAATGCAATACTAGAGTGCTTCTTATTTTGGTGTACAGCCAGACACTGACAGGTGTTTGTGTTCTCTGCAATGGGCTGCTGGCTCGATTCTGGAGACAATATTTTAATGGGGCACCTTGAAAACCTGAGGCATGAAACAAGAAAACAACTTGCATGCTGAAACGACCGAAAACACTTCCATATGGAAGGAGGTAGAGAGTAGATGAGACTTAAGGGAACATGAAGTGATCTTCAGCTATGTGAAGGATTATCCCTGAGAACAAAGGAGTAAGTGGACTTTTGTTTTGCTCCAGATAGCAGGTCTAGGATATTGGGCAAAACTACAGGAGACTTATTTCCAGAAAAGGAAGGAGTTTATATTTGTTTCCAAATAAATGGAGCATGAAAAAAAGCAATGGTGTCTCATTGAAAGTGTTGAGATATTTGCCCAAAGGCCCCCTCCAGTGATTATATTATAAAAAGTATACTAGTGCTAGATTCTTGTTGAGAGTCTTGGCCTAGAAGAAATACCACTTGACTATTGATAATTATTACTAGCATATTCTAGCACATAATACTTCATTTATTCAATTAAACATTTATTAAGTACCCGCTAAATATTGATCCCTCATCCAGGTACCAGGGATATACAGTGAATAAAGAAAAAAGTTCCTCCATTCTTAACTACTTTCATGGGGTAAATGAGAATGATGAGGAATTAGCATGTCAATTGTATTGACATGACTAAAATACTTGCATTATTTATTCTTCTTTTAAGTAAGTTAAATATGCCTAATAGCTCTTTTTGTAGTATTTTTCTTAGTACATACTTTTAAAAATTAATAAATAACAGTTTTGTTTCTGTCTGAATTAAGGCAAATTTTAAATTAAGGTAAATTTATGTTTTGAATGTTCATGATGTTGAATGCATGTAATAGCATTTAAATACCTTCCAAAGTAAAGTATGAATAATTTTCTCCTTGTCTATCACTTTAAATGATTAATTGTTCATTCATTCTGCAAGTGTTTATTGAGTGCCTGTTATGTTCCAGGAACTATCAAAGTTCTGGGCATACAGCAGTAAAAGAAATCCTTGTCTTCTTATAGCTCACGAAATAAATAAATTTTATATTAGGTGATAAGTACTATAAACACAAAAATAAAGTGGAGGATAGGGAGGATTGTATAGGGCCTTGGGGCCATTATAAGGACTTGGATTTTTTCTTTTAGTGAGATGGGAAGCAGTTGGGTTATTTTATTCAAGAGTGCCATGATCTGACATCATTTTTTATTTTTTGTTTTGTAAGATTTTATTTATTTGAGAGGGAGAGCAAGCATGAGCAATGGAACAGGAAGGAGGGCAGAGGGAAAGGGAGAAGCAGATTCCCCGCTGAACAGGAATCCCCATGTGGGGCTCGATCCCAGGATCCTGAGATCATAACCTGAGCCGAAGGGAGGTGCTTAACCAACTGAGCCACCCAGGCACCCCAGATCTGACACATTTTAAAGGAATTACTGCTATAGCTTCTGTGTTTAGTATAGAGAAGGCATGGGTGAAAGATGGAGAGCAGTTAGGAGACCCTTATAATAATCTAGGTGAGAGTTGATAGTCCCTTGAATCACATTGAGGGAATGGAGATGGTGAGAGGTGGTGGGACTCTGGGTGTTTATGTAAGGTAGAGCCATGCAACCTGCTGATGGCTTGGCTCTTGGGGTGAGAGTATAAGGTCATGGATGATTCCAAGGTTGTTGGCCTGAGCAACTGAAAGATTGGAATTGCCAGCAACAAATAGAGAAATCTGGAAGGGAAGCAGTCAAGAGGGTTGGCAAAGATATGAATTGAGTTTGGGGAAGTAAAGTTTGAGCTGTCCGTTAAACATCCAAGTAGAGATGTTGAGTATGGTAGTTTAGAGTTTAGGGCAGAAGTCAGGACTTGAAATAGAAATTTGAGAGTCGTCAATGTTGATGAAGAAGAAAAGAGGATCATAAACTGAATCTGAGGCATCCCAAAGAAAACCTGTGAGGGAAATATAAAGGGGAGCCAATGAAGTAGGAAAACCTAGAGAAGAGGGATCCTGGAAACCAAATGAAGGAGAAGGGAGTGGACAACAAGGTCATATGGTGGGGTTGGCCAAGAAGATGAGTTCTGACGTCAGATTTAGCAACTACGTACCCCCAACAAAAGTTGTATCAATGGAGTGGTTGAAACAGAAGCCTAATTTAAGTGAGTTCAAAGAACATGAGAGATGCCTAACTCTGGGAAACGAACAGGGGTGGTGGAAAGAGAGGTGGGCGAGGGGTAGGGGTGACTGGGTGACGGGCACTGAGGGGGGCACTTGATGGGATGAGCACTGGGTGTTATGCTATATGTTGGCAAATTGAACTCCAGTAAAAAAATAAAAATAAAAATAATAAATAAAATGAGTTCAAAGAGAAAATCGAAGGAAAATTGGAGATGGTAAATATAAATAACTGTAGAGGCCTGCTATACTGGGCGTCAGAGAAATGAGGGGGCATCCGGGAGTATCATGGGTTAGATTTAGGATGAGAAAAACTATAGCATGCTTCATTTGGCGATGGAAATGATCTAATAAAGAGGGAAATATTGATGCAGGAAAAAATTGCTGAAGAAATGCCCTAGAATCATAAGAGATAGAGTCTGGTACACCAAGTGGTTGAGTTGATCTTTGAGCTTAGTTGGTTCATCTATAGTAATAGGTGGAAGGCAGAGGATGTCGTAGGCAGATGTGGTGCAGAGGGCTGATGATTGGTTTTTCTGATTGCATCTCTTTTCTTTAGGATCATCTGAGAGAGAGGAGGCATTGGAAATTTGAGAAGAGAATAGGGTATGAGAGAGTTGCCCAGAATAGTGGGACAGACTATGCACTGGGAGTTGTGCTAGTTCAAGCTGTTAGAACAAAATACCATAGACCGAGTGGTTTAAACAACACATTTATTTCTAAAGGTTCTGGAGAGTGGGAAGTCCAAGATGAAAGTGCTGGTATGATCAGGGCTGTCTGTCTGGCTTACAGATGGCCACCTTCTCACTGTGTCCTGGTGTGATACAGGGAGAGAGAGAGCATGCTCTCAGCACTGATCCTATTGTGGAGCCCTATCCTCATGACTTCATCTAAATGTAATTGTGTCCCAAAGACTCCATCTCTCAGTACAATTCCTTTTGGAGTAAAGGCTTCAACATATTTTGGGAGGACACAGTCCATAACAGGAAGGTAGTAGCTTCCCAGGCATCATGAAGGGCTCACCTGAGGTTTCTGGTGATGAATTTAAATTAAAGTGAGATATCAGGCACTGTGTTTGTGTATGTTTGTCCAGTCATGTTTAGCTGTCCCAGCCTAGGCATACTCAGCAGTTGAGTTTAACCAGGACTGGGATTTTTCTAGGTGACTAATGAGGGAAAGGAGGAAAGGAAGAGTGATTATATGATGATTGACCATAATTTAAGCTGGCCGAGGAGGGACCTAAGGACACAAAGATCAGTGACAACGTGATAGATCAGTGCTTTGTAGGCCCTAGCAGGATGGAAGAATTGTTGGACTCAGGGTGCCAGAAGGAATGAACTAGAAGAATAGAAGGTGCTTGAAATTGAAAGATAGGGAGAGGTTGCAGGTATTGGTAATGACAGATCTGAAGTATGACTGTGCAATTGGAAGTTGAGATAGGATGAAGAACAAAATCACTGCAAGAGAGGAATTCAGAGTAATGTGTGGTAATAGTGTGATTATATCAACAAATAGGGATTTTGTTTTTCATGTGTCATTATTTGAAGTTTAAGGAGAAGAGGGGTTAGGGGGAAAAAAGGAAGGATCCAAGCAGCCCAATGCTTGATTACGCTTATTTTTCTGTACCTTAATGTCCTAATGCTAATAACCTAACCCAGTATTACAGGTCCCTGTCATAAGCATTCTTTTAGCTGGGCTTTTTCTTCATGTTCTATATTAATATTGTTTTTTTTAATACAATAATTGTTGGTTCTTCAGCCTTGAATACATTCTTGGATGATCCTGCATTTGCTGATGTTGTGTTGAAAGCCGAGCAAGCAATAGAATTTGGAGTTTTTCCAGAAAGAATCTCTCAAGGTTCAAGTGGAAGTTATTTTGTGAAGGATCCTAAAAGGGTGAGAATTTCACAGATCTAGTATACATAGTAGAAATTTTGGAAAACACTAAATGTGAAGTCATTGTGAGGTTCTGAAGGTATTTTCCTAATAAATGTGATTGCACCCTTTTAAAAAATAAAGGTCAGGGGGTTTTGTGGTTTTTAACGAAAGTGCTCTATATTTAGATATAGACCTATTCATTTTAAGGCATAGTTTACTGTCCTACTATTTTAATACTTGGTTTCAAGTATTTATGGAATACTCGTATTCAGCAATAAGTTTGTTCAGTTTGTTATTCGTAAGTTCTTACTTTACAGTAACTATATTAGCCAAGCAAAGTAGAAATTTAAACTTTCAAGATGTATTTAATGTCATTTTCAGATCTTTTTCATAGGCTTATTTTGCCTAGGAGTATTTTTTCCAGCAGAGGAGCCTGAGCAATCTGAAGATTGAAGGCATTGGAATGTGACATAGTGAAATGACCCAAAGTATAATTCTAGGGTACAAAAGAGAAGTTGATATGGGACTTTGTTTCACTTAGTCTAGAATTTTTCAGAAATCTCTATTACTATCTCTAAAAGCTTTCTGAATGATACATAGCCAGCAGTTCTTTTTTTAGGAGTAAAAAAGATTATTATTTTATCCAAATATTTTTGCAAAGATTAAAATTGTATTTTAAGACATAGTCTTTTTTGAGTTTTAAATATATATGTAGGTAATGTCCATGTATTTATTCTAAGTTTGATTTTGTAATTTGTTCGTGTTGACTTTTTTTACTGCTGACTTAGACTTTATTGCACTATAAAGCAATTATATACTTAAAATTATAGTAAGATTTTTATTTCTTGTCTAAGGATAATTCACTCTCTAAATTTAATATGAATATATTTTATCAGACTAGTAATAAAGATTATAAACTATAGACATCCATGAGCAATTTTAAGAGGAGAGGATTTATTTAAAATTGATTCATTTGGGGAATATAAAAAATGGTGAAAGGGAATAAAGGGGAAAGGAGAAAAAATGAGTGGGAAATATCAGAAAGGGAGACAGAACATTAGAGACTCCTAACTCTGGGAAATGAACTAGGGGTGGTAGAAAGGGAGGTGGGTGGGGGGTGGGGGTGACTGGGTGACGGGCACTGAGGGGGGCACTTGATGGGATGAGCACTGGGTGTTATTCTATATGTTGGCAAATTGAACACCAATAAAAAATTTATTAAAAAGATAGATAGATAGATAGATAGATAGATAGATGTATGTATGTATGTTAGCGCCACCTTTGGCCCAGGGTGTGATCCTGGAGACCGGGGATCTAGTCCTACGTCAGGCTCCCTGCATGGAGCCTGCTTCTCCCTCTGCCTGTGTCTCTGCCTCTCTCTCTCTCTCTCTCTCTCTCTCTCTCTCTCTCTCTGTCTCTCATGAATAAATAAATAAAATCTTTTTAAAAAAATAAATAAAATTGATTTGTTAAAAAAAAAAACAACTGGAAAAAGATTTGGGTAGGAGAATCTGACAACACAGATGTCACTGTACCTATCAATACCTTTGTATTGGAGACTACTTTTTGTCATTGTACTTATTAGTGTATTTAAGAAATGCTTGAATGCCTACTGTGTACCAAGCACTGTTCTGAGTACTTGGGATACAGCCCTAACAAGCAGAGTCTCTGCCCTTTAGAATGTACATCTAATGAGAAAGTAGATGATAAACAAACATATCATATTGATATTTAATAGATACTGAATAATAATATCGTTTGACCTAGAACAGTAGCTTTCAGGCATTGTAAAATCAGTGGAATCCTTTCATAACTTGGAAGTACGGTAATAAAACAGGTGAAGTCAGGGTTGATCTAGATAAGTGGCATGGAGTCTTAGAGCCCTACCTTCATCTCCATTCTCACCTTCCCTAGTGTTTCTTAGAGCACAGTTTGAAAACTACTAGCCCAAAGGATTACTGATTTTTGTTGTTGTTGTTGAATGAGGATGAATATAAAAATATAACTGGAACTTAACCTCTTAATATGTAAGGGTAATGTCCAAATCTGGTGGGAAGAAATACAAAATGATTTCTCAAAATGCATTTTATGGATTGTCTCTATCAAAATCTAACAACATTTCTACTTCTTTTATATAGAAAATTATTGGTGTGTTTAAACCCAGAACAGAAGAGCCTTATGGTCAACTGAATCCAAAATGGACCAAATATGTTCATAAGGTCTGCTGCCCTTGCTGCTTTGGTAGAGGCTGTCTGCTTCCTAATCAGGGATACCTTTCTGAAGCTGGTGCCTCCCTTGTGGATGAAAAGCTTCATCTGGGCATTGTACCTAAAACAAAGGTAAGGGAGAAATTGTTTTTAATTATGTACTTGTAATTGATAGCTTACTTCCCTGTGAACACTTTTTTTTTTTTTCCCCCTGTGAACACTTTAGTAATATTTCACATGAAAGAACCTAAAGTCGAGCCCTTGTTTTGGTAATTCAGAGTCATGAGTGACTAATAAATTGATTTTAGTGGAGATCCACAAAGCTTCCCAAAGGAATATCCCTTGCTCAGATGGTGCTGACAAGAAGAAAAAGAACTAATGTTTAAAAAGCAGAAAAATATCTAGGTTCTAGAAATTCTCTTGAAGGTAGAGATAACTAATGTGTTCAAAAAGACTACTGTTTTCTTTCTTTTTATTAGCCTTTTTAAATTTTTACTTGAAGACTTCCTCAGAATATTCATTCCTAATTCTACATTTCCAGACAATTCTTTCTTGCTTCCACTGGCCAGTTTTAGGCTGTCCCTCCCAGAAACATTTGCCATTTAACTGAGTTTGCAAAATCTCTGTGCCTTTCTATTTTGGATTCTGAGGCATTTCATATAGGGTTAAACTCTGCTAATTTACATTTTTAGAGTACATGAAGTATATGAGTAGAAATACTATAATGCAAATTCTAATAACCATTTTTCTAAAACTGTATGTTTCTAGGTGGTTTGGCTTGTCAGTGAGACATTTAACTACAGTGCAATTGACCGTGCAAAATCTAGAGGCAAAAAGTATGCTTTAGAGAAAGTGCCAAAAGTAGGTAGAAAATTCCACCGGATAGGACTCCCTCCTAAGGTAAATTACTGTAATAAGCTTTATTTGGGGGGGGAGATGGGGGCAATTCAACATATATGACCTGAGCACCGTGTGCTGTAGGCTGTGGATATAGTGGTAAAGAAAACGGGTTTTTCATCCTCAAAGAGCTTATAGTAGTGAACAGGCCATCTGAGTGCACTATGATAAAGCTGTTAGGATGGTTAAATGTAGGAAGGTTGGAGAAGATTGGGGAGGAGTGTTCGTCCCAGTGGGATGACTAGGGAGTGTTTCCAAGAGGAGTTTGCATCTATGGCTTTATAAATGAAGGGTTAAACGCACAGGTCAAGAACCAGACCTGGTTTCCCTCGTAGCCTCTCCACCAGTTAGCTCAAACCTTGGGCAAGTCCTCTGCTTTCTAAGCCCTAGTCTCTAAAATGGGGGTGAGAAAAACCATCTCCTGGTGCTGTGAGATTAAATGAAGAAATACATAGTATTTCTTAAAAATAGTTTTGATAAATGTGGTTTATTTAAATTAGTATTAACTCTTGTTTTTCTTATGTTTATATAACATTTTATGATACTGCTGAGAAATTGAAGAAGTAATCCCTTTGTTCTTGTACTTTCTTTTCTAACTGTAGTTCTTAAAATTATAGATTGGTTCCTTTCAGTTATTTGTTGAAGGTTACAAGGAGGCTGAATACTGGCTTAGGAAATTTGAAGCTGACCCATTGCCTGAGAATATTAGAAAACAATTTCAGTCACAATTTGAAAAATTAGTTATTTTGGATTACATCATCAGAAATACAGGTATTGAAGTTCTCTTATTTGTTCTCTCAAATCTTGTTAGCTTGCAAATTGTATACACTATTTTTTTAAGATTTTATTTATTTGAGAGAGACAGAAACAAACCACAAGCAGAGGGAGGGGCAGAGGGAGGAGAGAAACAGACTTCCCACTGAGCAGGGAGCCCAGTTCCGGGCTGGATCCCAGGACACTTGATATTATGACCTGAGCTGAAGGTAGCTGCCTGGCCGACTGAGCCACCCAGTTGCCCCTGTATTCAATTCTTGATGCAGTAGTCTCGATGCCACTTTTTCTCTACCTGCCTTGGAAAACAGAGATGCAGTATTGACTTCCCTGGCAAAGGTAATCCTGTACTGGAGGTCCTAACTCCTAGTGGGCTCCTGTCCAGGTGATAGAGGTCAGTTCCTGTCCCATCTGGGGGAGGTTCTGGACAGTAGGACAGAGCCAGAAGCGTTACCTGCATAATATGAATAATTAAAACTTGATTATGTAAATTGTTTTAGTTGCTTATTTTGACATTTGTAACTGCTAGTATAGTCTATAAATACATTAAACTATTAATTTTTTCTGGTCTAGAAGGGAGCAATGATGTAGATAATCTAAAAGAGTGCTTCCCAAATGCGGTTTCCTGGACCAGCTGGATCAGTATTACATGGGGACTTGTTACACGTGCATCTTCTCAGAGGAGTGTACCCCAGCCCTATAAAGCAGAAACTCTGCCTCTGGGGGCCATCAGTCTATTTTAACATGTCCTCCAGGTAATTCTGGTGCACTCTGAAGTTTGAGAACCACTGGTTCAAAATGCTCATTTATATTCGTTTCTGAAGAAGCATTGTTGTACTTTTCTAGAGTTTTCCTTCTTAATTAATATGGTCCTGGATTAATGTTAAAATTGATATAGAGACTAGAGTACTTCTATATGAACATGAGGTGAGAATCTACCCAGAAATTTGCCTGGTAATAGTAGTAGATGTTTTTTCTTCCTAAGGTGAAGATAAGTTACCTTTGATTTTAATAA